>NC_092243.1:76380218-76447718 GCF_036320965.1 Panulirus ornatus | reverse complement strand
CGGTGTGTCAGCTGATAATAATCTAGATTGAATTTCTGGTCGATTCTGTATTCTCTCTGGCGAGGAGGACCGGATGTTGTTGTGAGGAATCTCGAAGTTGTAGGAGGAGCGAGATGGTGTTGAAATACGTGAAAGCGAGGCATTGGAATACTATTCCTTTCCTTCTTTCTGTCCTACTTTTTTCATTGATTTCTTGCTTCTCTATTTTTTTCTTCCATATTTTCCTCATTTTTTCTTTTACATCATCTTATTTTCTTTCCTTCTTTTCCTAATTGTTGTGTCAATCTTTCCATGTCACACACAGCCCTCGACAACCCAGTTCTCACACGATCCGTCTTTCGTGACCAGAGATTTCCTGGCGGTGACCGGGTGAGCTCTACCTCTGTAGCTTAGCAAACTGTCGTCGTAAATATCCGTAAGTTTCTTAATTCATTTATATCAATTATGCCTTTTCTTTGCATTCGAGGCTCCAATCATGGACAAGAGTCCACATTAAGTCTGGACCTTAATTGAAATAGAATTATAAAAGGTAGAAAAATATAAGACACATGGGAAAGTATTTACGAATTATGAAGTAAAAAAGACCCTCTCTTGAATTGTCTGGGGTCATAATTATTGGGACGAGGGGATAGCGGTCATCCCTCTTATGGATGGAATGTATCAACGCATCCTTCCAAGGGGAAGAAAAAATTCTGGTTCTTAAACAGAAACGGAACAGACAAGCAAGCACAGGTGCAAGTTCAGAGGCACACTGTAGTACACGGGGATGGATACCATTAGGTCCAAAAGCCTTGCTTGTGTTTGTTCCTGCATTATCTAAAGCAAACCTCATCACAATACCCAACACTACAATAACAACTTCAGACATGCAGCACTACGTTACTACATTACACAAGTGAAATGATGGCTCAACCAGAAAAGAATATCTGCATCGCCACAAAAGTCATCAGTCTCTCTTTTAACCTTGGTCAAACACAAGTCAAGCTTACGCTCTTTAGTCACTTTGAACTGAGAACTGAGCAAAACACTAACCATTCTAGACGTCGCATGTAACGTACATACAACACTTACTCCCCACATTAATACCATCAGTACAGAAGAAGCACACACAAGAAATGCACTAAGGAATACTAATTGGCACCAGATTTGGACAAGGAAAAGAATACCTCAACATTCCTTACAAAGACTTCATTAACTCCATTTTACGCTATGCCTCACCTGTCTAGCCTTTCGTCCACGAAAAAACAAATATAACAACACTGCAGACTGTACAAAATAGTGCACACAGAACAGTCAGCGGCTGCCTAGCAGCAACAAACACTTAACACCCTCACAATAAAACAATGATCCCCCAGTTCAGTCTCACCTCAACGTGCTTTGCACTCTGTTCTATGCGACAGCACTAGACACCCACCAGCCCAAAGCACTCTTTACCTAGCAACCAGACCCTCAATAAAGACATAAAGCTTACCCCTTGCCACACGCTTCACTAACCTCTGCTCATAGATTAAACGGCCCCCCACTCCTCATCATTTCTTTTTCTCACATTTAAGGTTCCAGTCACGGACAAAAAGTCCACATCAAGGCCGGGTCTTAATTGAAATATAAAGAGGTTAATGAAAGAGAATAATTACTCTCTACATTTATCTGATTCTTTGTCTATGTCTTTTTCTTCATCTGTCTATCAGTCTATGCCTATTGTTCATTCCATTTATCTATCTGTATCCCTATCCGTCTATCGACCTATCCAATCATCGCTCAGCCAATATCTTCATGCCTCAATACATTTAGTTCATTTTTGGTTATTAAGGAACGTAGCTTTTGGATCCTTTGTAGGAACCACCATTTTAAACCACAAATGTGATTCAGATCACTGTATACAGACTAACAAGGTAATGTAAATCAATATGTGACTCTCGTTGGAGTTTATGTCGTTCTCTCCAGCTATATAGTACCACATCCACTCGCTATTTCATCAGCTACTCGTGCACACATCTGTCGCTGACGTTAGCGAGTCCTTCAAGAACTTGTCAGGTCTGGAGGATATACTGTTTCACAAGCCATGGCAGACCCTTGGATCTGCTGCACCACATCTTCATTAGACAGAGCGCCGTCGTCCTCTCGCTTCTCTTTAGCGTAATTCGGGGCTGAGGGCGAACTCCAGCCTGATGAAGACCTGATTAGATCTTGTTAAGCCGAGTCAGAGGAAATGACAGATGTCTCCAAGGTTCTGAAATATGAAGCTGTCTCCTATACTAGGATGTTTAAGGAGAGGCTCGGAACCCTACTGCACTAGATTTTTCGACACGTTAACTACATTATCTGCGCCTCCTTAGTCACTTGAGCAGTTGGCAGATTTTCCTCTCTGAATCATCTATAAGCCTTTCTGATTTTCACTTCCTAATCTGTGAGTTTCTGAAATCTTTCAATGTCACAAACAACCTCGAAGGGACCCAAGTGGTCTGTTGCTGCTTTTGAGTTCCTTTTGTCTTTGTGTTCCTTCAGGATATGTTTATTGGTCTCATTTATGGCGAAGGATCAGTGAGAAAGTGTACAAGACGGCAACAGAATCTCATAAGTTATTTCTGTTCCAGAAACACCGTCGCCCGCAATAAGTCCGCAGCCAAAAGGGAAATTATTCCATTAGTAGAAAATGGTTTCATAATGTTCTGCATCCGTTCCTCTATGAATTGTTACATTAAACCAAGTTTCTTTTAGATTTGCACATTTTCTTTATGAATTTGCAGTCCCAGTTTCACGTCGAGGTGGATCTGAAGCCTCAGTTTCATATCAAGGTGGCCCTGAAACCTTAGTTTCACATTGAAGTGAATCTGAAGCTTCAATTTCACGTCGAAGTGAATCAGAAGCTTTAGTTTCATATTTGAGTGACTCTGAAGCCTCATTTTCATGTCGAGGTTGATCTAAAGCCTCAGGTTCATATCTAAGTGGATCTGAAGCCTTGGTTTGTGGACAAGCTAGATCTGAAGCCTTGGTTTCATGTCGAGGAGTGATGTGCCAGGAGCCATACTATGAGTTCCTCAGGTTACACTGAACTGCACTGGTCTGACGGGTAGGATATGATCCACGCCTCTGTCTCCCCACATGCAAATCTCACCCGCCAACATTGCCTTAGTTGGATGACTTTGAGCCAAGCAGTCTGTTGAGTCCAGCAGTCTGTTGAGTTGGATGTCCTCCCTCATGCCGGCAGAGCTTAGCTCGGGGAGCAAGACGCCCTCAGAACCATCACAGAGTTTAGAGAGATAACTTGGAGTCCAATTCGGTTGTTCGGTTGAGATAAAACTAGTCGTTAGACAACTTAACGGCCTTATAGATCATGATATATGACACCCATTGGAGTGTCAGATGATAAGGTACGTTTATCAATGACTTTAGTAGAGTTTCACTATCTCACACAATATGGCTGGCCATGAATATGAAGTAAATAGACTAGTAATTCCATCGTCTGGTTCTGTCCACTTTCCACTTGCAGTTCGTTCCGTTCCCGACGTCTTGCAGTTCGTTCCGTTTCTCGTATCCTATAGCTCGTTCCGTCTCCCGTGTCTTGCGCTTCATTCCGTCCCTCATGTTTATACTTTAGGCTAGAGATTCCCAGTAAACAGGTGTGTGAGATAGACTCAGAGGATTGAGGAATCTATTGGCATATTACCGTGGTCTGCCTGGTGAGGGCACGTTGTAGGGCCGGGCAGCTCAGTCGTGACAAGGAAGCCTTACGAGGTAAGGATATATGTTTGTTAATACCTTACTCTCCGAATACGAAGGATGGGGATGATTCTCTCTCTCTCTCTCTCTCTCTCTCTCTCTCTCTCTCTCTCTCTCTCTCTCTCTCTCTCTCTCTCTCTCTCTCTCTCTCTCTCAAGGCAAATTGCAGAACTTCACAGAGGGACCAAGAAGCTTAATTGCTTCCCTCCTCTCCTCTCCTTCCCCTGGTGACCTCCGTCCTATCCAACATCACACTCACTTGCGCGACAGATCTTGGCCTCTACCACAACATCAAACTTTTTATCTGTTATCATAGATTTCTTATCTAATACTCCGCTATTAAGAGCCTACCACGCATGAGGTCCTGGGTTCGAACCCTGGCTGTTGGAGGGTTGTGTTATATATATATAAGTTTTTCATACATATTCGCCACTCCCGCATGAGCGAGATAGCGTCAAGGACAGATGACTGAGCCTCAAAGGAAAAAATCCTAACTTAGCCACCTTCTCTGTTCCTTCATTCGGAAAGGAAAACAGGAGGGGAAGATTTCCAGACCCACGCTCCCACCCCTTTTAGTCACCTTCTACGACGCGCAGGAAATACGTGGGATATATTCTTTCTCCCCTATCCCCAGGGATGACCTTAGGTCAAGAAGTGTGATGTTGCGTGTGGCTGTGTGGGACGTGATCGGGATACGCGAGAAGAAAATGTTCACCGTCTTTAATATGGGAGTTGCAAGTTGATCATCAGTGTCCTTAGTGCAGGAGTTGCAAGTTGAGCAAGAGGAGTTTTATGATACGCTGAACTAGTCTTTGTAATGGAGAGGTGGATGGTGTGTAGAATGCAGACATGAAAGCATGACTAGTACATGCCTAAGGGAGTTTAATTTCAGATGAGTTTATATGTAGTGGAGAGGAGTTCAGAACTAGTTTGGAGGGATGGTTGTTTACTGGTTCCCGGTTCATTACGGGGTGTCTGTGTTTTGTAGGTGTTGAGTTTGTCTGGGGGGAAGATGGTCTGCGAATATAATAAGTTGCTGAAGTGTGGAGCAGGGGAGCAGGGGGTCAGTTTTTCTCCTCTTCTCTGGGGTTTGTGGTAGGTTATGAGAAGGTTTGGGGAGGATGGATCTCCTGCTGTTGCTACGTGGTCGCTGTTCCCCGCATGTACGAGGTAGCGTTAAGAACGCACGACTGAACCTAAGAAGAAAGAATCTTCGTTTCGCTTCTTTGTCTGTTCCTTCATTTGGAAAAAATGAAAGTTTGTAGGATTTCCAGCTCCCTTCTGTAGCCCCTCTTAGTATGTGTGTGTGTGTGTGTGTACATACGAATGTATGTTTAAAGGTATATAGATGTATGTATCTTTATATCTACAAGTATTGATTTGAATACAGATACAGACGTGAGCAGAGAGTGAGGCACCAGATATAATACATGACTGGAATAGCTATACAAACGGAACAGAGGATAAAAATCACAGTTGTGAGAATATATAAATAGAATTCCATTAGCGTTAACATTGAGTTGGCCTGAGTTGTGGTCCGGGGGAGAGCGAGTGTGATGAGGAGGAGGAGGAAGAGGAAAAGAGTGGGTGAGAGTGAGAGGAGAGAGAGAGTGTGCAGAGAGCACAGAGTGAGGAATGGGAGTGAAATGTGATGAGAGAGTTTGTGAGAGTGTTGCACTCAGAGTGGATGGGAGTGAGTGAGTTCTCTTTAGAGAGGATGAGAGTGAGAAAGCGCCTTTCTCTCCTCCCCACTTTATGCTTAGAGGGCAGATGTGAGAGAATGAATGACCATTCTATAAGTCTGTAGAGTGCATGAGAGTGAGTGAGCTGTCTCTAAGCTCGGACAGTGGTTCGAAGTGAGTAAGCTCACTTTCTCTCTCAACCTGGAGGGTGGATTGGTAAGAGTGAGCTCTGTGGAGAGTGGATGAGAGGTAAATATAAGCTCTCTCTCTCTCTCTCTCTCTCTCTCTCTCTCTCTCTCTCTCTCTCTCTCTCTCTCTCTCTCTAATCCCGGAAGCTAGATGAAAGTAAGCACTCCTAACAGTGTAGAATGGATAGGTGTGAGTAACCTATTTCAAAATTCTAACTCTACTTGAACATTACTACAGTTACTCTCCCCCCCCAAAAAAAAAGTTCTATACTCGTGTTTACTCTTTAATGTCCTCTTACTTTACCATATATCCATCATGTGGGTGATCTTTATTACCCTCGTAAACGTTTAATATCTCTCAATTTTTCCTTTTGAAAGGTTCATGATTTTAGTAAGGTTAGATCTGGAATCTTTACTGCATCTTTACTTAGAGCCGTGTGTGTGTGTGTGTGTGTGTGTGTGTGTGTATGTGTGTGTGTGTTTAGCACTATTCTTCTCTGATCAAGCCATATTTTGAACTCTTCCTCATGGTTCATATACAGGTGGGAAACCTTTGTAACATTCACCCTTACGAGCACCTTGCGTCACACATACCGCCTTCATAAAAATTGACCTCGTGAAGGATTATGATTAAAGGCTGACATTTTTAATATCTATTGAAGATTGATCAGTGAAGATTAAGATAATTTCTGTTACTCAGACGAGGAAATTACCTTTAATGATGTCGTATCATGAAAAGTAATTAGCTGACACTGAGAATTCTTTGATGACGCTTTTAATACAATGTGAGAGACTGAAGGTTGAAGCGATGAAGAGATTAAAAGGTATTCCTAATTAGCATTTACTTTACATTTTTCTCGTTTCAATGTCTAATGAAATTCTAATGTAATTTTGTTCTTTCATCTTTCAGGTAAGTTGTTGATGAGTGACGACAGATGAGTGGAGATGACGACTCACTCAAAGGTGTGAGGAGCCGGACGAAGAAATTATGAGGTGACTGTAATATGAGGCCATGTTGATAGGAGACACTGATCATGTTAATAAGGTGAGACAATAAAGGAAAATAATCAAAATGTGTGATTAAACATTAGAAGTGTTACCAGTTTTGATTCTTCTCGTGTTAAAGGTGAAGATGGAAATATGGTAATAATTTAGGTATCTTTTAGGGTATTTTTAAGAGACTTGGATGTTATTGTAAAAAAAAAAGCAGGTGTGTACCTGTTAAAGAGGCAATAAGGCATGTGGGTGGTGGTACCACATCAAGGTCTGTGGTAGAAGGATGGTGGTGGTCATGATCTTTGGTACAGGGAATGGGTCAGCCTCCAGAGAGGTTGTAGACGCAGACGAATTAGGTAGAGAGTTGTAAAGGAAATTGGTACGTGTGTAATGAAGAAATTAGTATGGGGGTGAAAGAAAAAATTTATGTGGGTGGTCAAGAAATAGGTATGTAGGTGATGAAGAAATTGGTGTGTCGGTGGTAGATTCACAGTTTTGTGGGTGATGAAGAAATTGATTGTGGATGGTAGAGAAACTGGTATGTGGGTGGCAAAGAAAATGGTATGTGGGTGGTGAAGAGGCAGTACATGGATAGTGAAGAATTATTAATATGTATAATGGGGAAATATATTTCTGGATGATAAAAACATAGGCATGACGTCGATCAAGAAATAGGTGTATAGATTGACCGAACAGGTATACAGACACAGAAATACAGGAATGTGGATGGCGAAGAAATGAACATAGTGGATAATGGGATTTGCGGATGTGGATAAAATCTTGGTGTGTGGAGAGGTGCATTAATGTGGATGTTTGTACATGATCATGAACGAGTGGATATTAATCTGTAAACAGTAATCTATCTTCAATGATAATGAGAAGTACAGATATGGTTGAAAACCTCTATATGTACGCAATTTTCGTTCAACGTGTTGTGTTGATTTGCACGGAAAGGGATGGTAGATTAATTGATAGAGAGATAAAGATGGATTGTTAGACAGAAAGACAGACGAATAGACTGCTAGATGCAAAGATAGGCAATTATAGATATATAAACAAGGGTATATATACATATAGCGTTGATGAGATGGCCTTGATTGAATCCACAGTTGTCCATGCCTTCTCAGCTGACACAAAAAAGATTTATGAATAGATAGAAAGATTTTAACACCAAGGACAGAGTCTTCCACTCGTATATGCACGAGGGAGAGAAAACTGCAGATGTCTGTAAATCTGTATTTTTATGTCTGTTTGTTTTGCCCTCAGAAACACACTCTTTCCTCTGTTGTGGTTCAGGACACGCAGGTTGCGTGTGTCTATAAAACTTGTGAGTGTAAACAAACACTTGGATCTCAGCCAACTGGTGGGTTTGTGTTTGTGTCTGTGAGTGTGTGTGTCTGCGATTACCATCTCGTCTGTGAACATCTGTGCAGATATATGATTAAGGCAAAACTATCTGTGTGTGTGTGTGTGTAATTACCTGTTTGTACGTAGAGGGAGTTTTACACTAGTGGGGCCTCCATCTCCTGTGTGCATGTACGTTTGTGTTTGTGTGTGTATATATATATAGAATAAGAATACTTCCCGCGTATTCCCTGCGTGTCGTAGAAGGCGACTAAAAGGGGAGGGAGCGGGGGGCTGGAAATCCTCCCCTCTCTTTTTTTTTTTTTTTTTCAAAAAGAAGGAACAGAGGGGGCCAGGTGAGGATATTTCCAAAAAAGGCCCAGTCCTCTGTTCTTAACGCTACCTCGCTAACGCGGGAAATGGCGAATAGTTTAAAAGAAAGAAAAAAAATATATATATATATACATATGTATATATATATATATATATATATATATATATATATATATATATATATATATAATGAAATGTGTGACGGGGTGGCGGCGGAAATGGATGAAGGCAGCGTGTATGAATATGTTCATGTGTATATATGTATATGTCTGTGTATGTATATGTATGTATACGTTGAAATGTATAGGTATGTATATGTGCGTGTGTGGGAGTTTATGTATATACATGTGTATGTGGATTGGTTGGGCCATTCTTTCGTCTGTTTCCTTGCGCTACCTCGCTAACGCGGGAGACAGTGACACAGTATAATAAAAGAATAATAGTAATCATATTTGTACGTGTGCAGGCACGTGTGCGTAAATGTGCAATCGCGAGCATGATTTTCTCGCCTTTTCAAGCCAAACTCACTCTCTCTCTCTCTCTCTCTCTCTCTCTCTCTCTCTCTCTCTCTCTCTCTCTCTCTGAGCCAGGTTGCCTCACCGCTGATCATGGACCAAACGTCGGTGTTTAAAACTTGGAAAGTTAATCTAACAGCTTTTACACTAGTCCCATGTGGCTGGCTGCTGCTGCTGCTCTCTCTCTCTCTCTCTCTCTCTCTCTCTCTCTCTCTCTCTCTCTCTCTCTCTCTCTCTCTCTCTCTCTCTCTCCCAGGAACTGCTCCGAAAATTCCTTGAAAACTTGTGCAAGTTTGGTTGGAGGGTAAGGAGGCAGTCAGCGGGCCCACAGCCTAGCTCCTGCAAGGAAACTAATTTGCATACTGTTGATGATTACGTTAATGAGACTCTGTCTTAATTAAATGTTTATATTCATAATGGCCTCTTAAGTGGATGCTTAGTCTCTGATCGGTCGGCCATTCTGGGCCTTTTTGATTAAATTTTGGCTGGTGGAGGTAATTATACACATTTGGGCTAATAACACTGGACCCCCCCCCCCCCCCCCTCCCGATGCAAGCACGTTTTTTCCTCCAGATCACACGCGAACACACAAAAACAGGAGTACATGGGAAAAAAATCCTGTGCTTACGTTGCATATATGCAAAAACAGTGACCGAATGCAAACAGAATAAGATAGCGATATGTATATATATATATATATATATATATATATATATATATATATATATATATATATATATATATATATATATAACACAACATATATGTATATATATAAATATATATATATATATATATATATATATATATATATATATATATATATATCCCTGGGGATAAGGGAGAAAGAATACTTCCCAAGTATTCCCTGCGTGTCGTGGAAAGCGACTAAAAGGGGAGGGAGCGGGGGGCTGGAAATCCTCCCCTCTCGTTTTTAATTTTCCAAAAGAAGAAACACAGAAGTGGGCCAAGAGAGGTTATTCCCTCAAAGGCTCTGTCCTCTGTTTTAAATGCTGCCTCGCTAATGCGGGAAATGGCGAATAGTATGAAAAGAAGAAAAAAAAATATGCATATCAATATACATATATCAACACGGCCGAAAATCCATACATATGCAAAGGTTCAAACACCCACATAGTCTCTCACAACACATGACAGTGATATAGATGTCCAGTAACACACACACACACACACACACACACACGTAAATACATTCATGGATGTCGCTGGTACACTGCATCCAGAGCAGAATCATATGGTAGGCTCACACAACAGTGGCCATCACATATTACCCAGCATGGCGTGCAAGATGACCTAATATATTCCCTTAATGCTTGGGTCTGACGGTAAACATATAGAGCAGCACACGCTCTGTCATAGCCACACTATGTGGTGAGTTACGCACTCCAGGACCCTGCATCATGGTGTGTGTGTGTGTGTGTGTGTGTGTGTGTGTGTGTGTGTGTGTGTGTACCATTACTGTTTATTATAGTTTGTGCGTTAGGGGAACAATGTTTACGCTTGTGTTGTACCGTTCATTAACCGTCTACATATACCATTCTCTTAACCTTATGTATATATACATAGTGGTACACATATCCCCACCCCAGTCTACCCTGTGATTACCTGGTGGTTGTGTACTGGGCAGAAAGTTCTACACTCGTGGGTTCCCCAGCCCTTGAACTTTATTATCCTTAAACCTTTCATACATCTGCATGTTGTCCAGATTCAGGATTTCCTCATTTAGTCTGTTCAGTACCCGCTATCTGTGTGTTTCAAAGTCTTTCTTTGTATATTTTCAACAAAAATTTTTGTCTAATTTCCTGTTATGTCTTCTGATTGTTCTGTCCCTACATTTTTCGAAGATCTGTCTCACTGTATATATCATATTTAACCTTACTCTGTAACTCTGCCTTGTTAACTCGTGTACCTTCTTTGTCGTTCTCCTCTGGATCTTCTCTACCAGCTCATTATGCTTGTTTAGATGCGATGGGCAAACTTGTGATACATGTCCCAGCTTTGGTTTATGTAGGATATGAACGGCTCGCTAGATATTTCCATATGCATGAACTTGAATGCTGTTCTAACATTTGCCAGCAGACAATTGGTCTCCTTAGCTATTCTTCTAAGGTGGATCTCTATTGGCTCTCAGATTCATCCTGCTTGTATCCTGCTGGTTAATATTCAGATCAAGACCTTTCACTGCGACCCATCCTTATTACTTGAAATTTACTCTGGTTGGATTCCAGCAGCCATGTTTCAGACCATCTTTGGAGTCTGTCTCCGTCCACTTGTAGGATGATTCAGTCCCCTCGCGTTTCACTTCCTTAATGACCTTTGCCTCGTGTGCAAGCATATTCAGGTGGTAGTTCATACCTTCTGCCACGTCGTTTACACCGTTTAAGAAGAGTAATTGTCCTAGAAGAGAACCCTGTGGCACTCCTCTGATGACCTCGACGCACATCTGGAAGGCTTTTCTAACATGCATTGTTGGTTCCTTCCACTATGATAATCATAACCTGGTGATACAGCTTTTTAATTATCCTCTCATGTGTGACTGCGTCAAATGCTTTCTGGAAGACCACTTCCGCACAATCCTCCACTCCCTCTCTTTTGTCTAACACCAAGTTAAGTCTCGTAAAAACCTTAAAGGCTCATTACATATGATCTCTCCTTAAAACAGTGTTGTCTCACTAAGGTAATTTCTCCTCCGCACGAGATCTTCCATTTGTTTTCTGATGATCTCTTCCCGTACCGTAGTGACCACCATCCATCACCGAGATCAGTCTAATATTTCAACGCCTTATCCCAGTCTTCTTATAGACAGGTATGATGTTTGCCCTTTTCTGCTCCCTTGGCATTTTTCCTCTCCAGTGGCATCTGTCTACTGTATCTGCAGACATTTGCTCATAGGGTGAAATTCTATCAGGGCCATAAACTCTGCATGGTTCAACACCCTTAAGAATACTTTATTTTTTTAGATATCCCAATGCTTCGTAAGACCTTCTCCCCCACCTTATCTCACTGACGTTCGAGTTATAGCGTCTTCCACTTTGAAAACACTTTTGAGCTTGTTATTCAGTTCCTCACGTATCCTCCCATCACCCTCTACAGCTCTTCCCTCTGAAACCTTAACCTGATGAACTGCTCTTAAACTGACAATTTTCTTCTGATGTATTTAGAAAAGTATATGTATTTTCTTCTGCCTCATCCGCAATATTCTTTAAAGATTTTCTTTACTATTCCTTTCTTATCCTGCTATACTTGTTCCTTGCTCTCTTGTAACTTATAAAGATGCTGGATGGTCGGGTGAAGTGTCTTCTATATCTTCGCCACTGCACATCTCGAAGCTCATTTTCATTTCTAAATCTATATATATATATATATATATATATATATATATATATATATATATATATATATATACAAGCAAAACCTTTGGTTGTGAGAGATGGGCAGTTAACGGCGTAGGGCAACAATAGACAACAAACAATAACAATACGTTACTTGTCCACGTCCACTTAGGACAGTGTTTCCAGTTGACCTTCCCACTTTTCCAGACACATCCTGGAATTTCGAAAGAACGTAAGAGGGTGCAGAGCTAGTACTGCTGTTTCCAGCGGTCCCTCGCTGAATTTCTGTAGTTAGGCTCTGGAGCGTGGCTGGATTTTGTCCCTTCAGAAAGAGCCACTGGAGAAGATCCTGTAAATTCCCTGTAGCCTGTGACGCTACGGAGGCTCAAAGGGCTTTTTTTTCTGGTGGGATTTTTCTCACACTAGCCATCCATCTAGCTTCCAGGGGTGAGCGATAACATCGCCTGGACGTTTTTCCACCCCGGTCCAGAACGTGGGACTTGGGTTGTCGTCCTTCATCTGGAGGTGGAATAAATGGAGAGGCTAATTCTAATGATGTCTTTGACTTCATTTTGTTGCTAGCTTGATCATCACCAGATGCAGATAAGATAAGCGTCTGAGCACCGGGTGTTACAGATACAAGACTCTGTTGTGGGTCAAGGCGATGAGGTAGAGCGCCGTTCCAGCACGTGCAGCGCGAGGGGATGGGAATGAGTACTGGAGCCCCAGCCTGGAACTTCCAGGCGCTCACGTCTTGGAGACGAAGCTTAACGTAGGTGAGGCTCCCTCATGCGGGACTGAGGCATTTTCCCTCACACAGGAAAGCTGTCTTCGTTACCTCGTTTGTGGCTCCTCCAGGCGTCTGTTCCAGGTGAGTGGAGGGCGTCTTCATCTTGTTTCCCCGGTGTTCCAGACCTGAATATTTGGGCCTTGTTCGCCGTCTTCGTTTCTTTTAAGTTTCGAGGAAAGGTTCCGGGAGGGTGGGTCGTTAAAAGTTGTGTGGAGGAGCAGGGAGCAATTAGGCGGGTTAGCTAGTATGGTGGTTTGCTAGGTCGTTAGGAGGTGTAGTGTCCCCGGGTTGTTAGATGAGAACCATCAAGAAGAATGGAGATCGAGGGGGGGGGGAGGGGGGGGTATTGCCTGAGAGCTAGTCCCCAGGTCCTTCTGGTGTTCCATTATGTGTTACTCTTGATCACAGATCTGTTTACAGATTCTCTCTCTCTCTCTCTCTCTCTCTCTCTCTCTCTCTCTCTCTCTCTCTCTCTCTCTCTCTCTCTCTCTCTCTCTCTCTCTCTCTATCTATCTATCTATCTATCTATCTCTATCTATCTTTCTTTTGTACATACATCATTACATATGTGTGTGTGTGTGTAGTTGAAAATCTTGGTACATAGGTAGATTCGTCATTCATACATACATACGTACATACATATATCACATAGTCATATCGCGAGAGATGACCAAGTGACCTCGGCTTGAGGTTAAAGGTCAGCAGCTGTCTGGAGGGGGTTGAAACATGACGACCTCCTGTTGGGTCGTGTGGCAACAGTCGTTCATCAGGTCGTCTTTAGTGCCGCCACGCCACGCCACGCCAGCAGCTCTCCCGCTGGTGCCCCTCACCTCGGGGAGAGGGTGAGAGAGAGAGAGAGAGAGAGGGAAGGAGGAAAGGAGGGAGGCAGAGAGAGGGTGTGTGTGTGTGTGTGTGTGTGTGTGTGTGTGTGTGTGTGTGTGTGTTGCAGAGGTACACAGACCACACAGACCCCAGGGTCCAAGCGAGGTGGTCTGGCCGAGAGAGAGAGAGAGAGAGAGAGAGAGAGAGAGAGAGAGAGAGAGAGAGAGAGAGCGCGCTCGAACAGTGTTGCAGTCAAAAGCGAGGTTGGAACAATGTTATAGTCAGTATATACATACATGACCAGGTAACATTCACAACTTTATTTTCGCAATAAAACAAAGAGAAATGGAATGAAATAGATGTAAACAGAATATGCTAATGAGCAAGATCTAGAGAGCCAGTCTGAATGTGAAGCTGCTACATAGTTAGATGAGGGACGAGATGAGCAGATAAAATGCTCAGCTGGGTCAGAGAACGTCCCTACGAGTCTGTGTGAGGAAGGAGGGGAGTGGATAGTTGTCTGCCTCCAGGCTACCGTAAGTACCTGTACGACGAGATCACGATGTTACGGCCTTTGGACACGACGATGAGACGATCCCTGGGCACGACGGTACGACCCATGACCACGACGGTACGACCCATGACCACGACGGTACGACCCTTGACCACAAAAGTGCTGGCATTGAAGACAACAGTACGACACTTGAGCACGGAGGTACGACCCTTGAGCACGACTGTGCACGATGGTACGACCCTGCAGGGTGATAATATTGATTCTTAACTATGATATCCTAGATTCTGATTTTCAAAGGCCAGGTCACAGGCCATGCCATAATTTGAAAGGGTCGTGCCGTCCTGTTCGAGTCGTGCAGTCTCTGTGCTCAAGGGCAGTACCGTAGTCGTACTCAACCGTTGTGCCGTCGTCCAGCTCAAGGGTCGTACCTTCGTCGTTCTCAAATGTCGTACTTTCGTTGTGATCAAGGGTCGTACCGTATTCGTATCCAAGGGTTGTACCGTCGTCCAGCTAAAAGGTCGTACCGTAGTTGTACTCAGAGATTGTATCGTCTTCAAGTTCAAGGGTTGTACCGTCGTCCAGCTCAAGGGTTGTACCTTCGTTGTGCTCAAGGATCGTGCCATCGTCGTGCTCAAGGGTCGTACCTTTGTCGTACTGAAGGGTCGTACCGTCGTCTTCAAGGTGCACACCGTCGTGTTCACAAATGTAACAGGTTGTCTTTGCATTCCCTCTACAGTTATTCGGATCTGCTCAATTCACTGTAATGCCTGTGATCCGAAACATCACCTAAGTCATTTGAAACACTGACAGCGTGAGAATATTATAATGACATCCTTCCTTGGTAATAATGACGACATCCATCTCCTGAAACGCTATATATTAATGACAAAACCCCGTGTGGGATTGTGTCATTCGTAGTAGAAGTGATTTTCTTCCTCCAGAACACGCGATAGTGGGCGTAGACGCTTATATTTCTGGAGGAGTCAGGGGCATGGAGTGGCCTCCTCTTCCTCTTCCACCTCCTGAACTCCCCTCCACCCCACCTCGCTGGGAGGGAGGGAGTGTGCGGCCTCTCAATATTTTCCTCCAAAATATCCTAAAATCTCGGTAAATCTAATTTCCGATCATCTAAGCCAGACGTTCCACAATATCCCGATACATTACATTGTTATTAAGTCTTAAGAGACTGTTCTGAGGTTCCCCCAGATATATAAGTCGGGCACAACGTTGTGTGTGTGTGTGTGTGTGTATATATATATATATATATATGTGTGTGTGTGTGTATTGGAAAGGATCACAATTTAGCGCGTGATCAAGTATATTCCTACGAGTCCACGGGGAAATGAAAACCTATCAATGTTTGCTCATATATCCATTATTACTCATCTCAACATGACAGAGTTAGATTATCATCATTCCAGTCTATGTTCCTTAGGGCATTACGTATTTGCAGTCCAGAGTTTATTGATGATGAATTTGAGAAGATATATTCTTCTCTCATTAATATATCCCTTAAGTTAGCAAAGAAATCATTAGATAGAGTTGAACCCAAACCTCCCATTGACACAAAGAATCTTGTAGTTCTCCCTTTTAATAATGATTTCACTTTACTTCCCATGTTGCTTAAATCCTTTAACGTTAATGTTGCCTTCAGTAACAATAATATTATAAAGAATATCTTAATCAGGAACTCTTCAGAAAGTTGTTGTTCTACAATGTGCCATGTAGAAATTGTGGTGTTTTATGTTGGGCAGACTGGTAAGGATCTTTTTGTTAGACTTAAGCAACATGAATATAGCATATGAACAGGACAAGAATTAAATGCCTTGTTTAATCACGTTTAAGACTAGGATCATTGCATTGGTTGGAGTAATGCCATCTCGGTTATTTGCTCTAACTCCAGTACCACGAGAAATACCATTGAATCTTCTGATATTAGATCCACAAAGAATTATAACCTTGATATTAATGAAGGTCTTTACAAATTGGATAGCTTTATTGTTGATAACATTTGTAAACAATTCCCCTTCTGGTCCACGTAATAAGTTTGATACGATCATTGTCTGTCTTGGACGCACCCGATCTCCATTTGGACAATCACTTGTTTACCAAATTGCGTCCTACCTACGTCTCTGCGTTGTAGTATATCAACTGACATATTTTTTTCTTGTATCTCCCCTGAATATGTGATTATTGCACGAAAGTGCACTTGAGAACTTTTCGTGTTTCATTTTCCCATGGACTCGTAGGAATATATATATATATATATATATATATATATATATATATATATATATATATATATATATATATATATATATATATTTTTTTTTTTTTTTTTTTTTCTTTGTCGCTGTCTCCCGCGTTTGCGAGGTAGCGCAAGGAAACAGACGAAAGAAATGGCCCAACCCACCCCCATACACATGTATATACATACGTCCACACACGCAAATATACATACCTACACAGCTTTCCATGGTTTACCCCAGACGCTTCACATGCCTTGATTCAATCCACTGACAGCACGTCAACCCCGGTATACCACATCGCTCCAATTCACTCTATTCCTTGCCCTCCTTTCACCCTCCTGCATGTTCAGGCCCCGATCACACAAAATCTTTTTCACTCCATCTTTCCACCTCCAATTTGGTCTCCCTCTTCTCCTTGTTCCCTCCACCTCCGACACATATATCCTCTTGGTCAATCTTTCCTCACTCATTCTCTCCATGTGCCCAAACCATTTCAAAACACCCTCCTCTGCTCTCTCAACCACGCTCTTTTTATTTCCACACATCTCTCTTACCCTTACGTTACTTACTCGATCAAACCACCTCACACCACACATTGTCCTCAAACATCTCATTTCCAGCACATCCATCCTCCTGCGCACAACTCTATCCATAGCCCACGCCTCGCAACCATACAACATTGTTGGAACCACTATTCCTTCAAACATACCCATTTTTGCTTTCCGAGATAATGTTCTCGACTTCCCACATTCTTCAAGGCTCCCAGAATTTTTCGCCCCCTCCCCCATCCTATGATCCACTTCCGCTTCCATGGTTCCATCCGCTGCCAGATCCACTCCCAGATATCTAAAACACTTCACTTCCTCCAGTTTTTCTCCATTCAAACTCACCTCCCAATTGACTTGACCCTCAACCCTACTGTACCTAATAACCTTGCTCTTATTCACATTTACTCTTAACTTTCTTCTTTCACACACTTTACCAAACTCAGTCACCAGCTTCTGCAGTTTCTCACATGAATCAGCCACCAGCGCTGTATCATCAGCGAACAACAACTGACAACTGACATTATACTTGTCGCTGTCTCCCGCGTTAGCGAAATAGCGTTAGGAAACAGGCTAAAGAATGGCCCAACCCACCCACATACACACACACACACACACACACACACATATACATGCCTATACATTTCGACGCATACATATATGTACATAGACATATACACATGTAAATATTCATACTTGCTGCTTTCATCCATTCTCGTCACCATCCCGCCTCACATGAAAAACAGCAACCTCCCTCCCTCCCTCCCTCCCTCCCTCTCGTGCGCGCGAGATAGCGCTAGGAAAAGACAACAAAGGCCACATTCGTTAACACTCAAGTCTCTAGCTGTCATATATAATGCACCGAAACCACAGCTCCCTTTCCATGGTTTACCCCTGACGCTTTTTTTAACATATATATATATATATATATATATATATATATATATATATATATATATATATATATATATATATATATATATATATATATTAAACAAACAAATTTCTAACGGCCTTATTCTGTCTATCAGAACCCAGAACTGTTAATACCAAGTAAAATAGAAGCATTAATGAAACAAGTACTACCCTCTCTATATAAACTATTTATATACTGAGACCCTTCAACAACATTTGTTTTCCTTGCTACATGTTCGATATGACAAATAATGTTTGGTGAGGAGTAATTAGTTTGTTCTCATATACTGCCAGATTCTACTGTCTTTGTTCACATGTTTAAGGAACTACTCTCTCTAGGAACTGAAGAACAATTCAAATTTATATTTCATTCCCGAGAGTTGTGAGTTAGGTCGAAATTACTGACTGGTAAATATGTAATTGAGATTCTCTTATTAGAATGGCGATGATTATCATATTATTAAGAAATACTGTAATCTAGTTACTTCTGATGTATTATTTTTGATATGCAGGTGACAGATATGCCTTTTCATTTTGAATTACATTGGAAATGCATTTTCCGCTTCCTGTAATTGTGGGTCGCCTTTGAAGTTCTCCAGTTGTGCGCTCGCCTGTGTGATCTACCCCTGGCATCTGTGTGGGGAAATTCTCATGTGCTTTTCGCTCCGTAGGTGACTGTGTTTCGAAAATGGGAGTAAGTATTTGGTAATCGAACCATTCTGTAACAGCTGAGAGAGAGAGAGAGAGAGAGAGAGAGAGAGAGAGAGAGAGAGAGAGAGAGAGAGAGAGAGAGAGAGAGAGAGTAGGGGGTGTGATAGGAGTGTATGATAGCACATGGGACTGCAAGATAATAGTCGAACTGATTTTTTATGACGTGGGCATACTTGCTAGAGGACAGTGACATGTTCCTAATCTCCAATGATGGAGACAGAGGAGAGTAAAGCGATAGGCAAGGGAGACAGAAGCGAGGTATAGATAGGAGTGAGAGAGTTTAGAAAGGAATGATTGACGAAGAGATTATGGATGAGATAATATGATGAGAGACTTAAGAAGCTCTGGTGAGACGGGAGGAAGAGGAGAGACTCGCGAGAAAGAAATGGGAAAGGTATTGAAGGAATAGTATACGTTGATGTGGAAGAGAGACTGGTGATAGAGCGGGCTGAGAGAGAGTTATGGAGTAGAGATAGTGAAGGAGAAAAATCTGGTGCATAAAGGAACTGTGAATGAAATACTGAGAGATTTTCTCTCTCTCTCTCTCTCTCTCTCTCTCTCTCTCTCTCTCTCTCTCTCTCTCTCTCTCTCTCTCTCTCAGAAAAGCACTTCACTGACTGTCAAGTGTCACTTCCTCTGGCGCAGGTAAGCTGTCTTTTTCTCTTTTCTTCTGCCTCACCTGCGCGTGGGCTGCTGGTGTTCAGTCCACAAATACATAGTCTGTCCACCTCATGCATAATACTTGACCACTTATAGCTCACACGTCTCGGTTTTCGTAATTCCATGTCTTTCAAGGGTCTGCGCGGAGAAGAGTCATTTGCTGTTTGCTGATGACACGACACCGGTGGCAGATACGGGTGACGCACTCGAGAAGCTGGTTCCTGAGTCGGGGAGTGTGTGTGAAAGGAAGTTGATACAAAATGTGAATTATAGCAGGGTTGTTAGGTTTAATGGGAGAAAGAGGCTGGTAAGTCAGAGTATGAGTCTGAACGGAGAAGAGGGGGGGGGGGGGGGTTAGATTCCTGGGAGTGGACATGGCAGCAAATGGAACTATAGGAGCTGAAGTGAGCCATAGGGTGGATGTGGGGGCCAAGGTCTTAGGCGCCCTGAAGAATGTGTGCAGTGTGAGGTCACTGTCTGTGCGGGCAAAGATGTGCATTTTTGATGGTATGGTTGTCCCGAAAATGTTGTGTGGAAGCGAGACGTGGAACCCACATGACACAGTAGGGAAGAGCGTTACTATGTTGTAAATCAAATGTATGAGGACTGTTATATGGTGTAGGTAGGGTTGATCGAGTAAAGAATGATTGGGTATAAGAGAAGTGCGGCGAAAGGAAGAGTGTGGTTGAGACAGTAGAAGAGGATGTGCTGATGTAAATTTGGACTTATGGAGAGGATGAGCGAGGAGAGGTTGACAAAGAGGTTATGTGCGCTAGGACTAATGCGTCTTCGGAACCGCAGTGTTCCTTATTCACTTATTAGTTTTGATGTTAATTAGCTTCTCACGAAACTCCAATACATGATTTATTAGATTATCATAAGGATGAGTTACGCAAAGTAAAACTAATTATTAGATTATCATAAGGATGAGTTACGCAAAGTAAAACTAATTATTAGATTATCATAAGGATGAGTTACGCAAAGTAAAACTAATTATTAGATTATCATAAGGATGAGTTACGCAAAGTAAAACTTACTGTTCGTCATAATGTGATTCTTAAGCTTATGAGAGAATTTTTTTAAGGTTGATTATAAGTTTTATAAACTGACAAACGATTGTGTAATGGATACTTCGCTCTCCCCAACTGCTACAGATTTACATATACATGGAATTACAATTTTTAAAACTAAATTTGTTGCTGAGATATGTAGTTTCAGTATACTATGATACAAGTATACGTTATGTGCGTGGCCTCCTAATGAGGATCCCAGCAAGGAATCAATTCCTTCTGTAACCATAGATTAAGGTAGAGGTCAAGTGATGTGTGTCCCTTTATCATACATTGATAATGAGATCAGTTTGGGGTTTTAGATGATTCACATGTTTGTAGAAAATTGCACACAAGTTGATGTATATAATTAATGTTTTTCGAAGCATCATGATATAGTGAAGATGTCTTCCATTGTGGGTGTATTTCCTTGGGCATTAAGAACATTTTGTATTCAGAATACTTGAGAGAAGGTGTGCGATTCCTGAGAATTGTACACAAGAAGCACTGGAAACTTATGATTGTTTCGTAGAAAAACTTGTTAGCAACAACAGCAACTTAGACCTAACCTTAGTGTAAGGAATTTTCATCCCTTAAAAACATTTTAAACGACCTTAATGTTGTATTCAAAAAATCATACCCCGTACTTAATTCTTTGATAATAATCAGCTTGTTTTAAAAGAAATAAAGTTTCTATTAATTTCTTTGCTTGTTAGACTTGTAGACTGGTCTTATGACTTAAGACTGGTTGAACTGGTGAACATCCAAAGGTGTAACGTTTAGTGTGGCTGACTATGAGGCATTCATGGGTCGCTCGTGGTCAAGTCCCCATCTTGGTAGCGGCAGCCTGTCCAAAGTTAACCCAGCTGTTCATCTTTCTTTAGGGAATAGTCGATACAGTGGGTACCTGGATCATGTTAGGGTGTATATACATATAGCATTAATGAGATGGTGTTCATTAGGGCATTACACTACCTATGCTGTCTCAGTGAGCATGGAAAAAATAGGAGGAATATTCTATAAGGTTGGACCCGGGATCAGGCTCTTTTCTTCTCTTATATAAAAAAAAACATTGCAACCTAATCAGTTCTCCCTTTTGGTGATAGTTTTTCCTTACTTCCCAGGTTACTGATATCCTTTAATGTAAATGTAGCCTTCAGCACGAACAATACTATAAAGAATATCTTAATGAAAAACTCGCCAGAAAATTCTTCCGGCTGCGTTTACACAATACCTCTTAAAAATTGTAATATGTTTTTCGTTAGGCTAACTGGTAAGGATCTTTCAGTGAGACTTAAGCAACATGAATATAGTATAAGAACAGGACAAGAATCAAATGCTTTGTTTAATTGTGTTAAAAATCATGACCTTTGAATTGACTGGAGTAATGCCAGTTCAGTTAAATGTAAATCCTTTAGCACGAGAAATATTGTTGAATGTATAGAAAACTTGTAAACCATTCCCTTTCTTGTCCACATAATCCAAGTTGTATGACAGGCATGATGCTCGGCTCGAACACACCAACACCACCACCATCTGGTAACGCTTGTTTACCAATTGCGTCTCAGCTACGTCTCTTCCTTGTGCATCAGCTGACTCACGAAAGTGCACATGGGAACTTATCGAGTTTCATTTTCTTAGTGGTTTTATGCTTACACTAGACCACGCGCACCACTGTGACCTCTTGCAATATATATATATATATATATATATATATATATATATATATATATATATATATATATATATATATATATGTGTGTGTGCGTGGGTGGGTTGGGCCATTTCTTTCGTTTGTTTCCTTGCGCTACCTCGCTAACGCGGGAGACAGCGAGAAAGTGTGTGTGTATATATATATATATATATATATATATATATATATATATATAGAATACTTCCCACGTATTCCCCGCGTGTCGTAGAAGGCGACTAAAAGGGAAGGGAGCAGGGGGCTGGAAATCCTCCCCTCTTGTTTTTTTTTTTTTTTTTGTTTTTCTCAAATAAGGAACAGAGAAGGGGGCCAGATGAGGATATTCCCTCAAAGGCCCAGTCCTCTGTTCTTAACGCTACCTCGCTAACGCGGGAAATGGCGAATAGTATGAAAGAAAAGAAAGATATATATATATATATATATATATATATATATATATATATATATATATATATATATATATATATATATATATATATATGTGTGTGTGTGTGTGTGTCTGTAATGAATAACCGCTATTCTCTTCTGTATGAACCATTATCCCTTTTCTTCCTCAGAAGATTAATTTACTAACGCTTTCCTCACAAAACTCTTAAACTCTTTTAGAAAAATAAACTTATGGAAAGTTGAAAAAGGAATACACATGTCTTTGTCGTCCAAGATATAATAGTCCCTCTCCGTGTCCCTCCACACTGCTTCCAAAAACTGTATTGGATTCCCTTGCCGTCTTTTCACCTGTGTTCTACCTGACATAATCCGGATGGAAGCTACACGAACGGGCCGCCGTTGGTGATAGAGAGAGACACCCTGACAACGGAGTTCAATCAGGGTTATGTAAACAGAATTCCCTTCGAGTGGGGGTTTGATGAGCTCTTAATGGAATGGGCGATAGATTAGGAACCTTTCTGAAAGATTGTGAGAAGGTGGAGTGATCTTGGCTGAGGGAGGAGGGGGAGCGAGAAGAGAAGACAGGAAAGAAAACGAGATGGAGGTGATGACTGGAAGGTGAAAGCGGAAGAGAAGAGGTGGGAGAGGGAAGGTTATATTAATTGAGGGACAGGAAGACGGTGGGAAAGAACATAGTGGAATGAAAATGTGGATAAGGAGATGTGGTTTCGGTGCATTACAGATGATGGCTAGAGAATGGATGTGAGCGGATGTGGCATGTCTTCGTCTGCTTCTGACGCTACTTTGCTAATGCGAGAAACGGTGATCATGTATGAGGGGGTGGGTGGGGGAGAGGGTGAATTGTGGTGGTTGGAGAGACGGACGAGACGAGATTAGGAGATGAGAGACAGGGAGGAAGAGGTATAGGATGAGAGAGAGAGAGAGAGAGAGAGAGAGAGAGAGAGAGAGAGAGAGAGAGAGAGAGAGAGAGAGAGAATAAGTGGGCGAAGGAGAGTTGGAGATGATGAGGTCGGGGTGAGAGCATGTGTTGTGTGTCCTCCTGAATATTAATGAGAGGTTAGTGAGGTGGGGCAGGAGAGCAGCAGCAGCAGCTGATCAAATGTTTGTTTTAATCGCTACAAAGTTTTAGGCTTATCAGCGAGAACCAATAATGTTTAGTTTAGCAGCGTCTTGCATAACTTAAGGGAGGAGGGGGAGAGAAAGAGAGAGAGAGAGAGAGAGAGAGAGAGAGAGAGAGAGAGAGAGAGAGAGAGAGAGAGAGAGAGAGAGAGGATGTTCATAGGGAACAAGGTAAGGTCTCTGCCTAAGAAGGCTCAGTGTCTGTATCACTTAATGTCCTCTTGTCAGTAAGAATCATCTTCCATCTCCGTAAGACTGAATATCGTCTTCTCTGGTAATCCACGCACGTACCTTCTGTTCTTATATTCGCCCAAGCCCTGTTCATCGCCCTCTCCTTTAGACCAGCCTTTAATATTCGCCGGCTAATCTTCGAATAATTCCATCACTAACATGAATATCCAAAGAATATTTTCTTATTTTTTCCACGTATGGCAGAATAGATTGGAATATTAGGGGAGACTTTGCCTTTTTTTATTCCATTAATTATCATGATTTTTGAGTACGAGAGATTAAGTGTATCGACGGAAAAGCAAATGTATATACATCACTGGTAGGATTCGAACCCTGGCTTCTAGGTCTTTGTGACCGTGTGGCTGAGGTGGCCGGACGCCTTTTCCCAGGGTTCGAACCCGACCAGTGTTGTATATACAAGAGTTCGTAAGATAATGAGATCTAGTATTTCTTTACCGACCAGAATCGTTTAGATAAGAGACATAGAATTAAGGTTCCATTGAGAAATGAAATTCTTACAAATGTCATCAAACGTGTTCATGACTCATTTACCGTTTTGTCGTTCGTATTACCGAAGTGTTCGATATAAGGAAAGCTATTATTATAGGGTATTATAATATAATATGATTTTGTGTGATCGGGGCCTGAACATGCAGGAGGGTGAAAGGAGGGCAAGGAATAGAGTGAATTGGAGCGATGTGGTATACAGGGGTTGACGTGCTGTCAGTGGATTGAATCAAGGCATGTGAAGCGTCTGGGGTAAACCATGGAAAGCTGTGTAGGTATGTATATTTGCGTGTGTGGACGTGTGTATGTACATGTGTATGGGGGGGGGGGGGTTGGGCCATTTCTTTCGTCTGTTTCCTTGCGCTACCTCGCAAACGCGGGAGACAGCGACAAAGTATAAAAAAAAAAAAAAAAAAAAAAAATAATATGAAAGTGCGATGATGAAGTGTGCGTTCACTTTTCGTCTATTCCTGAGCACTATATGTGGTTCCATGAACAATTTTCCTAAAAATAGTCTCTTTACCGGGTAAGAACTTTTTTTTCTATATATATATATATATATATATATATATATATATATATAGCTGGAGATTTAAGGTGCCTTTGATGTTTGCCTCTTACGTAGATTATACGTGGAAAATGAGCGTTCCCACGCAAACCCATTGTCGCTTGCCACAGCTTCTGGGGACGCGGGAAAAACACGCACGGTCTGGATTACCTTCACACACACACACACACACACACACACACACAACCCCATACACTCGTACACACACAAATGAAAAAATATAAGTAAGCACCTAAACGAACACACAAAGATGAGGAGGAGAGTTCGGAAAGTGAGAGCATGAGGAAGAGGAAGCTGGAAGAGTGACTGTAAGCAAGACGACCAAACAGACAGGCGAGTAGATAGATGGAGGCATGGATAGAGAGGGAGAAAGGTGAGAGGGAAAGCATGTGTGAGAAGAAAGAGTATGTGGGGTATGTGGGAGAGAAAGGGAGAGACAGAAGGAGAGAGAGACAGGAGAGAGAGAGAGAGAGAGAGAGAGAGAGAGAGAGAGAGAGAGAGAGAGAGAGAGAGAGACGCAAGCATAGAACGAAAATACAAAGCGTTCGAGAGGGAATAAAGACATCCACAGTATATAATACAGAAGCTGAGTTGTGGCTGGGCTGGCGGGCTGGAGACCTCTCGTGCAGCTGATGAAAGTCGCGTCGTGTGGAGGTGGTGCTCTTGACGGAGGGTCCTGCCCCAAGGAGGAGCCCGGGCCCCTTCCTCCCAAGCTAGCAATCATAAAGCCAAGCCTCCTGAAGATGCAATGGCTGGCCACAATCTCTTCAGCTTGGTAATTCATTAAGAGGCAGGGCGGAAGGGGGAGGATACTGCCGAAGGCGCTGCCGAAGGGGGGTTCCTTTGTTTGGACGGCCTCCCGGGTGCGTCGCAGGAGGCACAGAGAGCCAGCCATGCGAGGGGACTAACGCAGACCCCCGAGACACTCGCCTCTCCGGGGAGGTCTTCCATTGTTATGCGAGTAGGGTACAAGTGTGAGGTTAGAGAGAGAGGGGCTCGTGAGCCGCTAACACGGCTCTCCGGGATAATCTTGTAATTTTCTCAAGTCATGGAGTCTCGCGTAGGTTAGGTCTGAGGCAGAGACGACAAACTCCTATGTATATATTTTCAATTTCCTTTTCTCGCGTATTCTAATGAAGACACCATTCCCAGGAAGCGGTCTTAATCGAGACGAGGCCTTATGTAATGCATGATGAAAGAGAGTCTAAAAGAATGGAGAAGTCGAGAGAGACAGAGAAAAGAAAAAGTTCATTCTCAGGGCATTGAGGAAGTAGGGAACCTACCTTTTTAGAGAAAAAGGACAGACTACAGCGATTAGAAAAATTGAGGTAAAGAGCTCTAAAAAAGCTTGGTGGTGAAGGAAAAGAAACAGACATAATAATTATGATGCAGTGGTTTTCCGAGTATACTTTGGTTTAGCTAACGTTTTGGGGGACACAAGCAGTCAGCTCCCAGGAACAGAAACCAAAGTAATATCTATAAAAAGAGAGCAGCTGAACTAAAAATGGCGGCGCAGGGCAACCGAGTCTGTTCTGAGGTTAAACAAGAAAAAATAAAACGGACGACTTTTTGGATTCGACTCTTTCACATTAAGTCGATCGTGCTTGTTTCGCCCCAGGTGTGGGATCAAATAGTGCTTTGCATTACTAGAGCAGCTGTTAAGAAGAGGAAAATCATCAGCTTTCGAACAGGACACCATGTTTACTTGAAGCAGCTTTAACAATATGTGCAATGTGGGATTTCCAAGATGGGCTACGTCTCACTGAGATACCAATTGTGATTAGTGTGGACATCGATGGAGTTAGAGATATCATCAAAGATGGGAAACTTGAGACTTTAGAAGGAGAATTTCCAAGAAACTGAGGCTGAGGGTTATAAACTTAACCCGGTTATGAATGCCCCAGTAGAGGATCTCATATATATATATTGATAACCACGGGGTAAAGTAAAATACTAGAAGTTCCAAGTGCACTTTCGTGTGATTAATACATTCCTGACGATGTATTAATCACACGAAAGTGCACTTGGGACGTACCTCTAGCCGTCGCGGGGGGGGGGGTCTTCATCCCCAGCCCACCAGCTTGGACCTCCTCTGACGTAACTCCAGCCTACCTCAAAATAACTCTAGGGTGTTGCAAGGGGACAATTACAAACGTGAGAAATAAGGTAACTGGAAAATTAATATCCTGTACAGTGAGATTTAACTGGAGAAATATTATACTAAACGCGGGTAAAGGTTTCTTTACAAAGAGCATTGTTGAACACTGGGCTAAGTTATAGGTAAAAGTTGCTAATGTAACGACCATAAATATCTTTGCAAATAGCTTAGACCAACAATAGAAAAACAAATACATAATTAAATGCTCATACATTTTCTTTAACTGCAGCCTCAAAGGACAAGGTTGCCAGCTAAGTGTAGCAGAATGTAGTGAGGCAGCATTTGTGTCTATATGCAGATAGGAACTCCACTTCATTCCTTCCTGTAACACTCCATTCTTCCTTTATATCAGCATTGCTTGGCCTATTTCTTATTGGCTGCTATTGCCGTAGGTGGGTGGAGGGTGAGGGGAAAGCCTGCTATATAATATCCATCTTTGAGCTAATGTAGAAATTTATAGATCACATTGTCATGGGTCGACAGGCCCTCCGTATCTGTATATCCTGTGTACATCCATGTACTATACACTGTAGCGTCTAGCATGCCCACCTGTGCTCTTACAGGCAATGAATTCTCCTACTTGGTGCTCCTTGCATCCACGACCTTAACTTCTTCTGCTACATGGTTTACTTCAGCCTCTCTGGTTCCCTCAGCTGTCAAGTCCGCTCTGTGGCATTCAAAATACTCCACCTCCTCCAGGTCTTCCCCATTCAAACTTACCCTCAAACAGTGCTGTCTCACCCCCCTTGCTGCACCTCATTACATAATGCAAAGGACTACGAAGGAATCCGTACAGCAAGACCAATGTGTCCCATCGGGGCAGTTTGTGATTGCGGAAGATATCGGACACTCTCGGATCAGTGTGGTAAAAGGTAGAAGGCATACAGATAGATTCAAAGAATAATCTACAAATTGCTGTGGTAACTAAGGAGGCGCAGATATAGTCAGTCGTTGAACTTGAAGCGAAATACTTATCGTCTATTCTTAAACGTATGTATAATTTTGCTTGCAATCACTCTTAACTGGCAAATCGTTCCATATGTTAACAATCCTACTGAAGAAAAATTACTTCGACTGATTCGAGGTAAAACGTTTAACCACGGGTTTGTATCCATTACTACGAGCTATATTAGACGAATCAAGTTTTAAGTTACTTGATGAATCAAGATTATCAATGGCGGAAACATGAGATTCAAGCGCTTTCGTGTATTAACACATGTTCAGAAGACAGTTACAAAATAAGACTAAAGACAAATCAAGCTAGACATACACACACAGAGAAGGACCTAGTGATTAGCGACAAAGAAGGTTGGTCCAGTTTTCGTATACAACCATGTCTTTAGAGGACTAGTAGAAGTTATAGAGAAAAAATAGGTACAAGGTGTTATGTACGTAGACACAACCGAGGGAAACATGGAATAGGGTCATGTAACGTTAGTGATAGAAGAGGTTGGCACAAGGGTCTGTGTGACCCACCTTCTACCTGACCTGACGACCTGATATCTCCCGGATGACCTCACTCAGGTCAAACTGGACAAAAGGTTGACTCACATGATATAACATAGACCCATAAACTGTTGATAAGTTGTGTTTCTGTTTGAGGAAGTCTCATGTTTGTTGTACTTTTACACACACACACACACACCACACATACACACACATACACATACACACACATACACACACACACACATACACACACACACACATACACACACATACACATACACACACACCACACCACACATACACACACACCCCATACACCCCACACACACACACACACACCTATATATATATATATATGTGTGTGTGTGTGTGTGTGGACTTGGCATACTGTTGCATAAAGTGTTCATCCATCACATTACTGAGTTAAAGAAAACATAATTCCTCCCTATTTTTCTGATTTCCTGAATGAGTGTCTGAAAGGCTAATGGTCCGAGATCTATTAGGTATTTGCCGCATGAATTATGTGTAGGATTTTCTGCTTAACAATCTAGCGGGTTGTCTTTTCTTGTTGCTTGTTGTTACGTACCAGAGGCATACCTGCTGATGCGTTTTCTGTAATCTATACCAGATGTTCTCTAAGATATATAGAATATACTTTATGTTATGAAGAATATGATTCAACATATTTACTTCATGGAATTCGAAATCGGAATACATATTAACAAAGTTTTTGATACGTGATTTTCAGTTCCTTTATTGATTGCTGTGTTTTCAAACAGCTATATTGGTAAAGTGAAAGTTTTATTAGTTTTCGGGATGTTTACACTATCAGTGTTCCCAGAGAAGGTTTCTTGCAGGTTCAACAAGTGGTTGACCTGATGGTTGGCCCAGCAGAAGCAGGAGGAGGAAGGAGAAGGGAGGAGGGAGAAGGAGGAGGTAGGAGGAGGAGGGAGGAGGTAGGAGGAGGAGGAGGGAGGAAAAGCTTCCTCAAGGCAGAAGATTAAGTCCTGATTGGCTATTAATCATAGTGGTGATGTTATGGTCCATCGCATATGCAAATCACCCACAGACACAGCGGGCTAATTATGATTCCTTTTAAGGGCGTTCATAATGAGAGCCTTTCCCAACCTGATGATTTAGGAGAGGATATTGGGACATGTGTTATATCTCCTGATATCTTATCATAGTGAAGGCTCCAGACATGGCTACAAGTCCTCAGATAACACAAAGGATTTTGGATAAACAGGGAGATCGCGTAGCAGCCGTTGGCAAAGACGGAGTGCCAAAGCTTCGTTTGTCGGTGGTGGAATGCTTTGTTTAGCGGTGGAGAAATGCTTCGTTTAGCATTCGAGAAATGCTTCGTTTATGCTTCGTTTAGTGTTCGTGAAATACTTCGTATAGCGTTAGAGAACTGCTACGTTTAGCGTTGTTGCATCACCTGCTTCATCCCCATTAATGCAGATTTCTTTTGTCCTTTCGTTTTTATAATAATTTCTCGTCTGAGACAACACTGTTCAACGTTTAGTCTTCACTATTTTGAAATTAATTAAAGCTCAGAAATTCACATCAAATAATAAGTTGTCCCTAAGATTACATAATCATTTTGTGCTAATTTACATATATTTTGATTACGGAATATCCCATTGTGGAGGTCATACCTGGAATTGAAGACAGTTCTTGGATGCGTCGAGCGTATCGCTCTATTACAAAATGATAAGAAACGAACCTCGGAATAGATGGTAAATCATCTCATGACTCGTATGAGTTTCGCTCTTAGCTGCTTTAAAAGTTTCAGTCTGAATGCCAGCCGTACGATAGTTTTGGTTCAGAATAAAGATGAGAAGAAAAATGATTTCGTAAGAGAAACGTCAGATTTTTGTTTTTGTTTTTCCCTGAAACTGAAAAGCGCGTTTTTATAATGTTTGTTTTCTGTGTGCGATTGAAGATGGGAAGAGATGGATGGAAAATGAACTCCGGATTTTTTAATATTCCCATATAAGAAAGAAAATCATCTAGATCATTTTCTAACTTCCTCTAGTCTGTTTATATATCATTTTGTCCCCTTTTCCAACGTGGATATGAATACGGTGATGGCAAACCAAAACCTAATCCACGAAGTCTCCCATCTCCCTCACCCAACATGGGGTTCTGGACCTCTCCTTCAACTCATCATCATTATCATTACTTCAAATTCCAAGGCTGTTAACTCATTAACTGTCTGTGTACACATTCGTGGAGTTTTCTCCAAAGACAATAACCAAGCACTCATCATCATCCAGTGATCTCGCTGTCAACAACACTGTATTAGGGTGACTTTGATTATCATTGAGACGGAGTTTTGGCTTACGCCTCTTGATATGTGACCTATGAATCAGATGATGATGATGTGCGTGTACTCCAGGACGAGTGTTTTCCAGCCCACGCCACTGTGGTATAGTGAAGAATAGAAAAAAAAAAAAGAGTAGGAAATATGTATAGGTATAAAGATTTCCGTTTTCTTCACCAACTCCCCCCGCCCCCCGGTCTAATCTTTATTTCAGGGGAAACTATATCAAGTGTGCTCAGCCCAACCCTGGGATAACCATGTGCTCGACAGTGATCTTTTGATGAAACGATAACATAAAAATCTCCCAATGGCCCTTGCAGGCTCTCCATCAACAACACTTGAGTTGGGAGGCCGTATGTGAGAGGTGGATGTGGTGGGGAGGGAGGGGGGGGGGAGGAGGAGCTTGGAAGTAGGGGTGGATTAATACAGTAGTGGGTGGGTGGGAGAGGAGGGAACGGAGACATCGTAGGGAGGGAGAGGAAGGGGAGGAGGAGGAGAAGGGAAAAATGATAATGCATCTGGCTGAGCATTCTGTTCCCAATATGAAGTTCTCCTGGTGGATTGTGGTCTGTCGGGGGTACACACTCGCTAGGTACGTACGTTGCCCCTGAGTGTTGGTGGATGGCCATCCTGAGTGCACGAGTGAAGGAAGGATGTTTGGAGTGTACGAGTGAAGGAAGGATGTTTGGAGTGCACGAGTGAAGGAAGGATGTTTGGAGTGCACGAGTGAAGGAAGGATGTTTGGAGTGAACGAGTGAAGGAAGGATGTTTGGAGTGCACGAGTGAAGGAAGGATGTTTGACGGTCTGAGCGCACGTGTTGGGTACTCTAACATCAACATGTGACTGTGGGATGTTTTGACATCGGATAGTAATTTCTAGCGAAGGATGATGTAGTCTGTGTGATTACTTTTATGATTACTCTTTGTGTATTAGGAGGATAGATTTCTACGCCCGTGTTGTCCCATGGCCCATCACTGAACCTTTTATGTGTGTGTATATATATATATATATATATATATATATATATATATATATATATATATATATATATATATACGTGTGTGTTTGTGTAGGAGAGGTTTAACATTTTAAGTTCGCAAGTTAGGATGGTTCAGCGACCTAAGTATGAAACTTAGATAGAACTTGAGATCTTCACTGTGGAGCTGGAAGAGCAGCTGGGGAGTAGTTCAAAATTCTGAGAACAGAAGAGAGAGAGAGAAAAAAAAATTACCCCTTAATAGTGTAATTGGGGAGGGTATTACCTCTTGGTCGGACAACTGGGGAAGGTATGTCCCTTGGTCGTGTTTCTCATTTTTACACCCCCTCAGCAATGAGTGCACGAACACTCAACACTGGCAGAGTATGAGTGAAGGACGAGTCAATCCATGGAGTACCCACGATCAAGTGTAGCACAGTCCTGGTGAGAGATGTTTGGAATTAGGGATAAGTGGAGAGCCAATCATCTCCTGGTTGAGAGAGCGTTACCTCCAGATGAGAGGAAGAGAAGGGGAGGGGGAAAGGGGGCCTAGAAGGATGCAATAGAGACAAGGAAAGGGAACCTGGACGAAACGAAAGGGGAAGGAGGGGTGGGGAGAAGAGGATAATAAGTATATGATTACATGATTATTTCTATTTCATGTGTAGATGGTATTAGTAATATGACAATAGTTGCAGTGGGAGGAAGAAGATGAGGGAAGGGAGGAAGGAGTGTCATTAGATGTATAGAAGGAGAGGGATGTGGGACGATATGAAGTGTTCTCGTGAATGACTTGATGGAAATAAACAGAATATTGATGAATTAAGGAAGACATTGAAAGAAGTTAATTGTGAAAGACAGACCGAGAAGTAATGGCGACAGCAGCAGGGGAAGTAGGAGTGGTGGTGACACTACTACTATTACTGCTGCTGCTACTGCTAATACTACTAGTACTTCTAGATCTACTACTACTACTACTACTACTACTACTACTACTACTAGTACTACTACTACTACTACTACTACTAGTACTACTACTACTACTACTACTACTAGTACTACTACTACTACTACTACTACTCCTACTACCATCACCACTACGAGTAATGGTAATAACTACTGTAGTAGTAGTAGCGGTAGTAGTAGTAGTAGTGATGGTGCTAGTAGCAACAGTAGCTGTAGCACTAATAGTAGTAGCAGTGGTGGTGTGGCAGTATAGGTAGTAATTGTAGTAGTAATGATAGCATTAGTTTTGATAACAGTAGTAGTAGTAATAGTAATGTTACCAATAGAAATAGAACTAAATAGAATTAGTAGCCTCATTATAATACAGAAGTATATCATGAAAATCAGAAAGTCCGTAAAAAAGAAAAGATAAATGTTTAAGTCACCCTTCCGAGGCCATAAGCCGAACCTTCGAACCAAGGACCGTGAAAGATCAGGTATGGTGACCCGAACCCTCATATCCACAGCAGGAGCCTTGTACGCCCTTGCAGCCACAAGAGGGAGGATTATTCCGGTCGGCGGCGTAGATAATAAGCAGGGAGTAGAGAGAGAGAGAGGGAGAGGGAGGGAGGGAGGAAGAAACCCTTTGGCCGGAGAGAGAGAGAGAGAGAGAGAGAGAGAGAGAGAGAGAGAGAGAGAGAGAGAGAGAGAGAGAGAAGCCGCGGGCGTGGTACATTTCTTCGAGTGATCCGTATATCGAGTATTAGGTTTCGTAAGAGAATTTTTTTTTTCTATTTTCCAAAGGATTACTTTTATATTTTTGATCCTGAGGTTAAGTATATGATTCGGGTGTTTTCCCTAGGTTAGAGCATAGAACGTCTAGAGTCACTGGGAGATTTCCTGAACTTTTCGTCGCTAGGGAAAAATATTTTTTCTATGAGTCGATGTTTCCTGAGGCTGAGAGAGATGTCTACTTACTTTTAGAAATGGTATTGGTATGAAATATTGCCACGTGAAGAGGACAGTTATATGATAAATATGTGAATGTGTGTGTGTGTGTGTGTGTGTGTGTGTGTGTGGAAGATTGAGTGCAGAATGGCAAAAGGTGAGATTAAATGGAGCTGGGAGACTGTTTGAGGAATGGGAATTATCTTTGGAAGCAATGCTAGCACGTGCGAGTGAAGTGTCAGATATGCGAAAGGTGGGAGGAAGACAGACGAGAAAAGAAAATAAGTGGTGGAATGACGGAATTTTGTGAAAGGGAAAAGAGAGTCGTTTGAGTGTTATTTGCAGGGAAGGCATGCAAGTGGTTCGGGGAAGTACAAGAGAAAGCTGTAGGCGCTCAAGAGGAAGGTACAGGAGCTGAAATAGAGGGTAAATGAAAGTTCAGATGAATGATAAAAAACGAGAACAAATAGAAACGTCGGTGAAATAGGCCAATGGTGAAGTAGTAAAAGGTGGAAATGAGGTGAAGAGGAGATGGAGTGAGTATTTTGAAGGACTGTTGAATGTGTTGCGTGATAGAGCGTGAAGTGTGGGATGTTTTGGACGTGGAAGTATGCGAAGTGAGAGATTCATGTAAAATGGTTTGGTAAGAAGAGGTAGTGAAAGTGTTGCTTAACAAGCAGTGTGGCGTAGCGGCTGGAATGGGAGCATTTATGGTCGAATTCCTTAACAAATTGGAGTGACAGTGTTGTTGACCGGTTAGTTAGTGTATGTATGATTCATAGCGAAGTGCTTAGGAATGTTGTGGAAGACCTGTGTAGAGTCACTGTATAAAGGCAAGTGGGAAGAAAGTGAATGGTCAAACTGCAGAGGTATAGATTTGCTGAGGGTAACTAGTAGGTTGTATGGGAGTGTGTCGACTGAGAGGATGGTGGCATGCACAGGTCTTTAGACTAGGGAGAAAAAAGTTGTGGTTTCAGGAGTATTGGAGGATGTGTGAATCAGGTGTTTGCTTTGAAAAGTGTTCACGAGATATAGAGAAAAAAAAAGTACCTGCATGTGGCATCTGTGAATCCAGAGAAACCCTATAAGGTTGATACAGATGCCATGTGGAAGGTGTTAGGAATATATAGTGTTGGAAGAAAACTAAAGCAGTGAACAGTTTTCATCAAGAGACAACGGAATGTGTGCGAGTAGTAAGAGAGGAGACAGTGGTTATAGGTGAGGATGGGTCTGCGTCAGGGGTGTGTATCACTATGGCTATTTCATTCATTTATGGTTGGGTGGTGAAGGAGTTAATGCTAGAGTGGTGAAGCGATCAATAGGTATGAAGTCTGTTAGGGGTGGTGGGAGCCTGGGAGGTAAGTCAATTGTCGTTTGCTGATAACACGGCGCTGGTGGCTGATTCGAGTTAGAAACTGCTAAAGCTGGTTTCTGAGTTTAGGAGTGTGTGTGAATGGAGAAAATTGAGAACCAATGTAACTAAAATCATTTAATCTTATTAGTTGTTTTTCTCAATTCTGAGCGTGTTTGAACGGAGAGAACTTTGAGAAACTAGTGTTGTAGGAGTGGATGTGACAGTTAATGGAACCATGGAAGCTGATTTGAGCCATAGGGTGGCGGGTGAGAATAAAGGTGCTCTGCTCATTGGTTACTATCTTTAAGGGCGAAGATGAGTACGTTTAATGGTATGCTTATAATCTGTTGGTGCTGTATGGATGCGAGGTGCGGGCCTTTAGCGAAAGTATAGAGAAATGGGTATACATGTTGGAAATTGTTTGAGGACAATATGTGGCTGAGGAAAACTGATCGAATAAGAAATGATAGGGTAAGAGACAGGTGTGAATAGGATAAGAGAGAGATGTGGTAGTGAGATGTGATGTATGGGAGAGCTGACGAGGGTGTGCTGAAATGTTTTGGACATATGGAGAGGATGAGTGAAGAGGGATGACTAAGAGGATGGACATATGTGTCTTGAGTGGAGGGAACTTGGAAAAGAGAGTAATATATGCTCTGAAGGTTTTGGGGCTGAACATGCAAAGGATAGAGCGATTTGGAACGATGTGGTAAACAGGTGACGACATTGTCAGTGGACTGAACCAAGGTATATAAAGTGGCCGGGGTTAACCATGGACAGGTCTGTGGGGCCTGGTTGTGGACAAGGAGCTGTGGATTCGATGCATTACACATGACAACTAAAGAATGGATGCGAGTGAGTGAGGCCTTTTCTTCGTCTGGTCCTGATGCTACCACGCTAACGCAGGGAGCAGCGATCAAGTAAGAATGAAGAAAAAAAAAATATATATATATATATATATATATATATATATATACATTGTTCTTTTTAGCCACAGGTAGTGAACATGATTGAAAATTAGTGTATGATTTCCTCATTCATTGCGGATATAAGGTGGGAATTTTCGGGTCACATGCGAGGTCATTACCGTAGTCTTGACTTCGTAGTCTAGACGTCGATGTCAAAGTCAAAATCAAGGGGAAAAACTCGTGTTTCTGACACTTGAGGCGTCACCGAGGGTAAAAACCATAATAAGAGATGAAGATGTCAGACTGTGGGATATTTTTGGATTGAGAACGAGTCTGTTCTCGTGGGAATTCATTGATCCATGTTATGGGTCATGAATGAAATCATTCTCGTCGATGAAAGGAAAATGGAAGATGAAAAAGAAGAGGAAGGAAGTAGAGATGTACCTGGACTATGAAGGCGGTGGGTTAGGATATTCCACGATGCTTCTTCATACTGTCTCAACACTAGTGGAGTTGAGGACTGAGGGTGATGGAGGAGGGGGAGAAGGGAGGTGGGGAGAGGACTTGGAAGGTGAAGAAGAGGGCAAGAAAGGTGGGGAGAGGACAAGTGAAGTCGAGGAAGAGAGCAGAAAAGGTAGAGAGAGAGTAGAAGGGGGTGAGGAGGAGAGCAGGGAGTTGGAGAAGTGAGCAGGAAAACTGGGGATAAGGTTTTCGGGAGAGAACAAGGGAAAGATGGGAAGGAAATTGGGCAGACGAGGAGAAGACGGGTAAGATACAGGGGAGAGGTCAGGGAAGTGGGGAGAGAGCAGGGAGGTGAGGAGAGGACGGGGAGAAGAGAAGGTGACAGGAGAGGCGGGAAGAGGACGGGGAAGGGGGTGAGAAGGGCAAAGAGATGGGTAGAAGGTTGGGGAGGAGAGTAGAGAGATGGGGAGAGGACAGTGGAGGAGAGCAGGGAGGTGGGGAGAGGAGAGCAGGGAGGTGGGGTGAGGACAAGGGAGGAAAGCAGGGACCTGGAGAAAGGATAGAGATAGACAGTGATGGTCCTGGCTGACTCCTCCGGTGGAGTGAACGAGTGATGGACGAAGCGATCGTCTGCTCTGACTCCAGTGGCGGAGTGGACGAGAGGTGGACGAAGTGATCGTTCGCGCTGACTCGTCTATAGATCGATGAAGTAGGGAACACACATCAAAGATTCACACCAACATGCCCCACATACAGCTGAGCCCCCAGCCGCTAAAGCTGATAGAACAAACTGGTAGAGAGAGAGAGAGAGAGAGAGAGAGAGAGAGAGAGAGAGAGAGAGAGAGAGAGAGAGAGAGAGAGATTACTGCCAAAACACACACTTCCTCAGTTACTGTTGACTTATCTTTCGGTACTCGGGGAAATAGACATATTTACCAAAACACAGACACACACACACACACACACACACACACACACACACACACACACACACACACACAGCAGCAACGTCCCCCCCCCCCCCCCCGCCACACACACAGAAACACACACACACACACACACATACACACACACACTGCAGCTACGCTCCCCCCCCCGCCACACACACACACACACACACACACACACACACACACACACACACACACACACACACACACACAAAGACCTTCTCTGACCAAGGATGACCTGTGTCGACCAAACCTGATGGAAGCAATTCAATATTTGCTGTGGACGACGGAGGAGGAGGGAGGAGGAGGAGGAGGATCTTGTCCAAACAAGGACTGTGTGTGTGTGTGTGTGTGTGTGTGTGTGTGTGTGGCGGGGGGGGGGAGCGTTGCTGCTGTGTGTGTGTGTGTGTGTGTGTGGCGGGGGGGGGGGAGCGTTGCTGCTGTGTGTGTGTGTGTGTGTGTGTGTGTGTGATACCCTATGACCCACGTGGGGTTGGGGGGAGGGCCTTTACCCCACCCCCTCGCACAGTCATCATCGCTCAGGTGTGGACGCTGCGGCAAGCTTGGCCTGAGTGGCGAGGCTGGAGTCGTATTGTCTGTTTATTGGTCGGTTGTAGAGCAAGCCAGTAACGGAAACCCTCAATGAAAATCCGCATTTCTACTTTTCGAGGATTTGTTTTTCCCTGTCGAGGATATTGTCACTAGTGAAGGTAATGTTCGTCAAGAACTTTGATTCTAAACACAAATTAAGCTGTCTTCCCGCTACAGATGTTGGCTTAGGTTTTGTAAGGAATAGAAATGTAATTTCTTAACCGAGAATTCAAGCTTTCTAAGCCTTTGTGAGGAAAAGAGAGACAAGCTTTAAACATCTGGATCTGTTGGAGAGAGATTATGAGCTTCCTATAAGCCTTGAACTGCAGGATCTGTTGGAGATGATATGTGGTGCCTTCCATAAGGTCTGGTATCTGTTGGAAAGATATCATGTCTCTCCCATAAGGCCTTCAACATCAGGATCTGTTGTAGAGATATCAGGTGTGCCGTTGATAAGGCCTTGAACTGCAGATACGATGGAAAGATATCACATGCTTCCGGTAAGCCGTATGATCTATTGGAAAGATATCACTTATCTTCGATAACATCTCATGACGTGTAGCTTCGACTGTGTTATTTTGGTATCATTTCATGGAGAACTTACGTTGATTGATTAATTATATTTCTATGAGAAGGCTTTTAGAAATATGAAGATAAATGGCCGAAAAGTAAAACAGGAGAATGACTACAAATATTCACTTCAAAATAACTGCAAGACGATTGTATGAGATGAAAAGAAAAAACGCACAAAAAATATTCAGGTCCTGAACATCACAGAGATTTTCAAAGCAATCAAAATGTACAGGGAAAAAACACCGTAATTTAGATGTCTTTCATGTCCAAACGTCTTTAAGAAAAAGCTGTTCATATTTGATCAAACAAAAAGTAAGGCAGGTAAACAAGGTTCTCATTCTGTAGATGGGAACAGAAGAGAAGAAGGAGAGAGGCAAGTGGATTGTATATCCGTGTGTTTACCCTCTCGAGACTCGTTCTTCTACGTAAATCCTGCTCTCCCTCCCTCCCTCCCACGCCCACCCTCGCCCGGATGCCGATACGCGAACGGAATCGCTCAAGGAAGTTGACAGTTAATATTGACAAGTCAGAACTCAGTTTGTTTGCTGCCTTGGCACCCAGCACAATGTCTCGTGATCACTGACTATATATATATATATATATATATATATATATATATATATATATATATATATATATATATATGTATATATATATATATATATTTTTTTTTTTTTGTCGCTGTCTCCCGCGTTTGCGAGGTAGCGCAAGGAAACAGACGAAAGAAATGGCCCAACCCACCCCCATACACATGTATATACATACGTCCACACACGCAAATATACATACCTACACAGCTTTCCATGGTTTACCCCAGACGCTTCACATGCCCTGATTCAATCCACTGACAGCACGTCAACCCCGGTATACCACATCGATCCAATTCACTCTATTCCTTGCCCTCCTTTCACCCTCCTGCATGTTCAGGCCCCGATCACACAAAATCTTTTTCACTCCATCTTTCCACCTCCAATTTGGTCTCCCTCTTCTCCTCGTTCCCTCCACCTCCGACACATATATCCTCTTGGTCAATCTTTCCTCACTCATTCTCTCCATGTGCCCAAACCATTTCAATTCACCCTCTTCTGCTCTCTCAACCACGCTCTTTTTATTTCCCCACATCTCTCTTACCCTTACGTTACTTACTCGATCAAACCACCTCACACCACACATTGTCCTCAAACATCTCATTTCCAGCACATCCATCCTCCTGCGCACAACTCTATCCATAGCCCACGCCTCGCAACCATACATCATTGTTGGAACCACTATTCCTTCAAACATACCCATTTTTGCTTTCCGAGATAATGTTCTCGACTTCCACACATTCTTCAAGGCTCCCAGAATTTTCGCCCCCTCCCCCACCCTATGATCCACTTCCGCTTCCATGGTTCCATCCGCTGCCAGATCCACTCCCAGATATCTATCTATATATATATATATATATATATATATATATATATATATATATATATATATATATATATATATATATATCTTTCATACTATTCGCTATTTCCCGCGTTAGCGAGGTAGCGTTAAGAACAGGCCCCCTTCTCTGTTCCTTCTTTTGGAAAATTAAAAAAAAAAAAAGAGGGGAGGATTTCCAGCCACCCGCTCCCTTCCCTTTTAGTCGCCTTCTACGACACGCAGGGAATACGTGGGAAGTATTCTTTCTCCCCTATCCCCAGGGATGATATATATATATATATATGGAAGTCGAGAACATTATCTCGGAAAGCAAAAATGGGTATGTTTGAAGGAATAGTGGTTCCAACAATGTTGTATGGTTGCGAGGCGTAGCCTATGGATAGAGTTGTGCGCAGGAGGGTGGATGTGCTGGAAATGAGATGTTTGAGGACAATGTGTGGTGTGAGGTGGTTTGATCGAGTAAGTAATGTAAGGGTAAGAGAGATGTGTGGAAATAAAAAGAGCGTGGTTGAGAGAGCAGAAGAGGGTGTTTTGAAATGGTTTGGGCACATGGAGAGAATGAGTGAGGAAAGATTGACCAAGAGGATGTATGTGTCGGAGGTGGAGGGAACGAGGAGAAGTGGGAGAACAAATTGGAGGTGGAAAGATGGAGTGAAAAAGATTTTGTGTGATCGGGGCCTGAACATGCAGGAGGGTGAAAGGAGGGCAAGGAATAGAGTAAATTGGATCGATGTGGTATACCGGGGTTGACGTGCTGTCAGTGGATTGAATCAGGGCATGTGAAGCGTCTGGGGTAAACCATGGAAAGTTGTGTGGGGCCTTGATGTCGAAAGGGAGCTGTGGTTTCGGGCATTATTGCCTGACAGCTGGAGACTGAGTGTGAACGAATGGGGCCTTTGTTGTCTTTTCCTAGTGCTACCTCGCACACATGAGGGGGGAGGGGGATGGTATTCCATGTGTGGCGAGGTGGCGATGGGAATGAATAGGGGCAGACAGTGTGCATTGTGTGCATGGGTATATATGTATGTGTCTGTGTGTGTATATATATGTGTACATTGAGATGTATAGGTATGTATATTTGCGTGTGTGTGTGTACATTGTGTATGGAGGTGGGTTGTGCCATTTCTTTCGTCTGTTTCCTTGCGCTACCTCGCAAACGCGGGAGACAGCGACAAAGCAAAATAAATAAATAAAAAAAATATATATATATATATATATATATATATATATATATATATATATATGTATATAATATATATTCCTATGAGTCCACGGACAAAATGAAACACGATAAGTTCCCAAGTGCACTTTCGTGTAATGATATATCATCAGGGGAGACACGAGAGAAATATGTCAGTTTATATACAACGAAGAGACGTAGCTAGGACGCCATTTGGTAAACATATGATTGTCCAAGACAGACAACGAGCGTATCATAAACTTATTATTGAATACACAAAGAATTATAATCTTGATATTTGTGTAAGTCTAAACAAATTGGATAACTTTATTGTTGATAGAATTTGTAAACAATTCACCTTCTTGCCCACATAATAAGTTTGATACGCTCGTTGTCTGTCTTGGACAATCACATGTTTACCAAATAGCGTCCTAGCTACGTCTCTTCGTTGTATATCATCTGACTGTTATATTTATGTCTTGTATCTCCCCTGATGATGTGATTATTACACGAAAGTGCACTTGGGAACTTACCGTGTTTCATTTTCTCCATGGACTCGTAGGAATATACTTGATCACGCGCAAAATTGTGGTCCTTTCCAGTATATATATATATATATATATATATATATATATATATATATATATATATATATATATATATACTGGACACTTGGAATAATTGAGAACGTGATAGGCTGGTACGCCAACCAGTGAACCAGGAGGCGACACAAGCGTTCCATCTCTAACCAACAAATGGTACAGGAGATTCCCACGTCACATCACGTGACCTGCAGTGTACGGAGAGCGCGTGCTCCCACACATCATAGTTTACATCAGATAAGTCCCCCCTACACTACGGTCCAATTCATATGTCTTTATCACTCACTGGTTACATGGAATAGATGATAACGATTTAGCAATGGTGGTCGAGGGTTTGAACCCAGCCTTACCACGTGATGTAACGGGGATCTCATGAAATTTTGTTTGTCTGAAAGGAGAACATTTGTCGCCTTGTAATCCAGTGGCTAGCATACCTATCACGGGGTAGGAGCGGGTTCGAATCCTTGACACCTATAGGTAAATCGTTATCACGGAGAGGAAGAGAGATAACAGAACGAGGAAAGGATAGCTTGGATGATGTACAGATGGTGTTAATGAATGAAAGATGAGGTGAAAATAGAGAAGCTTAAGAGCGGTAGAGGAGATGGAGATAAAGGGTATATATGAAAGAAGCGAAGGAGGGAAGAGATAGTGGACGAAGCATAGGGGGAAAGAGAGTAATACATCTGGAAGAGGAAGAGAGCAGATGGAAGAATAAAGGAGAGATATTAAACGAGAAGAGTGGAGGGCGTCGGGGGAGAGTTCTGAGAATACTGGGTGTACGCTGGCAGACTGCAAACACCTGAGGCCGGACCTGGAGCACCAGGACGAGAGACGGAGGACCTCTCCTCCTGTCCCGTCAGCCCACTTAGTCTCCTGTTTCAGCCGCACCTCTCCCTCCACTTTCTGGTCCTCTCTCCCAGCCTTACCTTTGCCTCTGTTCCCTTTCTTTTATACATCTCGGAATCGCTCGTTCCTTGTTCCCGCGTCTTTGTTTACCTCTTGAGTCCTCAGTTCCATTCCACGTCCCATTCTTTACTTCTTCATTCCATCCCTCTTTGGTCAGTCTTACCTACCCCTTGAATACCCAGCAGGTTCCTTCCTGCTCCAGTCTACATTTTCCCGCCCAATATCAGTCGAGTGCAGGCCACGTCATCCATCGTGCTACTTCTGTTAGCGGCGGACCGATAAACGCTGTGTTCCTCGCCTGGACAGCTATTGACCATCACGGGGGATGGGGGGAAGCTGTACGGAGAGCGATTGCGCTGCAAGTCCGCTGCGGCCGCTGCCATGGTCATACCCCCGTCCTAATACTCTCTTTCTGCTTCTATCTGCTTACACGGCGTAAAGAGGATAGATCCTGACTGCCTCTCTTTGCTGTCATGTGAACAAGATGAAGTTACAAAACACTTACCTGCCTGCCTGGCTGGCTGACTGCCTGGCTGACTGCCAGGTTACCTAACTGCCTGGCTGTCTGACTGGCTGGTTGTCTGGCTGCCTGGTTACCTACCTGCCTGGCTGACTGCCAGGTTACCTACCTACCTACCTGACTGTCTGGTTGCCTGGCTGCCTGGTTATCCACCTGTCTGGCTGACTGCCAGGTTACCTAACTGCCTGGCTGTCTGGCTGCCTGGTTGGCCTGGCTGCCTGGTTACCCACCTGTCTGGCTGACTGCCAGGTTACCTACTTACCTGGCTGTCTGGCTGGCTACCTACCTGCCTGGCTGACTTCCAGGTTACCTACCTACCTGGCTGTCTAGCTACCAACCTATCTACCTACCTACCTACCTGCCTGGCTGACTTCCAGGTTACCTACCTACTTTGCTGCCTAGCTACCAACCTACCTACCTACCTGCCCGCCTGCCTGGCGCATGCAGTGCCAAGGATCTTTTCGTCTGTTGATTACGGGAAGCCATTCTCTGTAGTGTTTACATTCGTTTTCTTGTTTTCTTGTCAAGTTGGAATCCCCAGGATTCACCTGTTTATATACACTGATCCAAACTGATTTGCTGGCAAAAGCGTCAAAACTACCGTCCCTTCTATCAGCATTGCATCTACTTAGTATTAGCTACTGACCTAATCCTTATAGAAATACTATTCTTACTATCCCTGTAATTAACTCTGCTGTTACTACAGCTACCATCATAAAATTGCTAACTATCCCCTCTCCATTTACAAGTAACTAATACTCCTACAACCACTGGTACATCTTCACTTCACAACTGTTGTATGTAGTACTTTATCTCCCTGACAACCTGAACACTGACTTTGGTTTCGATGATGAACAACAGCTTTCATCACTGCTGTGTTGTTTTCTTCAACCACTTCTGTTTAAGGGCCAGAGTGAAAGGGAACACCTCCCTTAAACAACCCTGACGTGTTCCCTAGCCTGATGTCAACGAGGCTTGCCCTAACAGCTCTGACATGCTTCTCATAACCAGGTGATACCAGTAACGTGGTAAAACTGGTTATTGATACTAAAATACTTGCCCCATAGGAAATGACTCGGGTCAACACATCTGCTACGCGGTTGCAGCTGAGGAGAGACTAAAGACGGGGCTCTGTTACCCTTCTGTAGCTGTGTTAGTGTCCATGAGTGATACACCAACAGAGCCCTAGTGTTGTTCCTGCATGTTTATACTTTCTTTATGTGTTTACACATTACCCAAACCTTTTATGCCTTCACATAAAGTCGAGGTGCATGATAAAGAACCGGGGCTTACGTCTCTTCTCCTTGATATTCGGTGTAAATATGGAGGAGTGGTCGGTGCGATGTAAGGGCAGGGGTGCGTGGGGAAGGGTCTCTGTGGGGGCTTCCCCCTGGGGTAGTGTGGGGGAAGGGGGAAGGGGGGGTGCAGCATGCTGAACACAGTAACATGACTGGGCGGCGGGGACTTCGACTAGCATTGTCTCGCTGGGTCAGCAGTTCTAAACAACATGGGAAAGCATTGGCATAACTCTGAAGCCGTCATGGGCCATACAGGAACATAGTCTATGTGGCATTAGAATTACCTTTCACACCTGAAGGTGTTAAAAAGATTTACAAGTAGATGTTTATATCCTGAGCTTGTTGATTAACAACAAAGTCCTAATAACCAACGAACCAGGTTTTGAAGATTTTCGCAAGTGAATGATTCAGAGATCAGGCTTATCTTGGAATATGTTGAGTCTGCCTTCTCGCTCTATGACCAGGGAATGAAATTGATTGACAATGATACAGTGACTAAAAAGACTTGACGATTTCTTATTCTTGCATGACTGTTTCAGTTGATGATGTGTAGCTTCCTAAGCTCCCAGGAAGCAATTAACCTTCACGCACCTTTTGACTGAGACACAAGGAAATAGTAGAGATGTTGGATGACCTTAACAGTTATTAGATCTAACTTTAAAACTCCGATTCTGATAACCTGGTCGTCACTTCCGTCACCGAAGACGTGCAGGACTCCAGTGACTGACGCAGTGAACGGCTGAGAACACTCCTGCAGTAACACACAGAGCAATAGATGAAACCATTGGGAGTTAAACGAGACCTGGCTGGCTATAGATCGTTCGCGACTGAATATGAAACAATGAAATTCTCTTCCTACCTCACACTACACGAGGTCATGTGTGCGACGTGAGATGTGAGCTATGTATCAGCAAACTGCGCAGCAGGTCGCGTCGGGGATATAAATGAATGGCGATTAGTCTGGTGCGGTCTGACCCTTAAAGCGTTTCGGATTTGTATCTGCGGTAAATCCGGGTTTAGAGGGAATCCATTAAAGGATTTGTGGGATGAAAATAATAAAGTAGCTTGAGCAGCAGCTGACAGACTCGGAGGAGGGCGCGCGGGCCTGGATGTCCCTGTCTACCAGGAACACGAGGGAAAGTGCACGGCTCAGAATCCACGGTGGAGGGAAAAGGAGGAAAACGACCTTCAACAACCTCTCTGACCTTTTGAGCACAACGATAGGATGCTTGTACACGACGGTACGACCCTTGTACACAACGGTACGACCCTTGTACACGACGGTACGACCCTTGTACACGACGGTACTACCCTTGTACACGACGGTACGACCCTTGTACACGACGGTACGACCCTTGTACACGACGGTACGACCCTTGTACAGGACGGTACGACCCTTGTACACGACGGTACGACCCTTGTACACGACGGTACTACCCTTGTACACGACGGTACGACCCTTGTACACGACGGTACGACCCTTGTACACGATGGTACGACCCTTGTACACGACGGTACGGCCCTTGTACACGACGGTACGGCCCTTGTACACGACGGTACGACCCTTGTACACGACGGTACGACCCTTGAACACGACGGTACGACCCTTGTACACGACGGTACGGCCCTTGTACACGACGGTACGGCCCTTGTACACGACGGTACGACCCTTGTACACGACGGTACTACCCTTGTACACGACGGTACTACCCTTGTACACGACGGCACGACCCTTGAACACGAGTACGACCCTTGTACACGACGGTACGACCCTTGATCACGACGGTGCGACCCTTGATCACGACGGTGCGACCCTTAGTAATGAAGACGTGATCTTGTTCAGCATTACGGTCAGGTGAAAGTGGTACACGAGTGGTACCGCACTGTACAGCTACGACCGTGCTCAAAGGTACAGCGTCGTGCTACAACGATCGTAGCTGAACTTAGGGTCGTACCGTCGTGTTTATGTAAGGGGGTGGTGGGGGAGATTGTACACACGGGGGGACACTTAACCGAGTCGACTCCTGAACACACGGTACGACCCTTGTACACGACGGTACGGCCCTTGTACACGACGGTACGACCCTTGTACACGACGGTACTACCCTTGTACACGACGGTACTACCCTTGTACACGACGGCACGACCCTTGAACACGAGTACGACCCTTGTACACGACGGTACGACCCTTGATCACGACGGTGCGACCCTTGATCACGACGGTGCGACCCTTAGGTATGAAGACGTGATCTTTTGTTCCAGCATTAAGGGTCAGGTGAAAGGGCAGAAGTGGTACCTGCATGCTCCAGCGTGCTCAAAGGACAGCGGCGTGCTCAACGATCGAATAGCTGAGCTTAAGGGTCGTACCGTCGTGTTTATGTAGGGGGGTGAGGGAGGGGGAGATACCGATTCACTGAGGGGGGGTTCACTACCCCCCCCAGCTCCAGGAATTACAACAGGAAGCAGAGGGTCGAACCCAGAGCTCTGCTTCGCCTGCAGATGAACCCCTCACCCCTGAAGGAAGCAATACGTCTTGCGGCGGGAAGATCTCCTTCAACCTGACGTGTCTCGGGTCTGAGTCAGTGAAGCTAATGCCATCCTGAGCGAAGGATTTGAGAGAGACTTCAACACTGTTGACATCGTTATAGCGTATCCCACTCCATCCCACTCCACCCCTCCTCTCCCATGATCATCGTAACAGCAACAAACCTGATTCGAACCGGGAGTCGTATGAAACACAAACCAAAATTTTCGTAATTTTTGAACAAACTTTGATTTCAGATGAACTGAAGGAAGTATGAACGTGAGAAAAAACCTACATGATTATAATGAGACATGAAGAAGAGGGAAATTTGTCTATGTCTTGATTGCCATTGATTCAGTGTAAGAGGAAGTGAAGCCCAGGATGAGGAAACGTAACGTGAAAGTAATGTGGTAGGTTACTTGATGTCCACACATACCCATCCACTACACTCGCCGTCTCTCACACACACACACACACACACACACACAGTCTCTCACCACACTCACTCCAGCCTCTCCTTCCATCACGTTCCTCCCTCCACCTCTCACTCTCCTTGCTCTTATGCCTCTCCCTTTCACCGTTCCTCCCATTCCTGTAACTCTCACATCCCCCCCCACCCCCTCTCCCTCACTCCTGCAACTTGCTTCTTGTGTCATGAGGCGTGAGTCGCATTCATTACATCCCAGCATTGCCTTGTACCTTTATCTGTTACCCTTCACCTCACACTCATTACCTCACATCTATTACTTCATAATCATTATATAACACTTATTACCTCACACCCATTACCTCAAACTCATTACAGCACAGCCAGTACCTCATGACCACAATATCACACCCAATATCTTACACTCACTACTTCATGGCCATTACATCACATCCAGTACCTCACACCCATTACCTGCCACTCGTTACCTCATGATCATTACATTCCCCCATTACCTCACACTCATTATCTCACACTAATTACCTCGCGTCCACTACATCACTGGCATTACCTCGCGTCTTTAACTCACAGCCATTGCCTCGTCCTCCTCCTTACCTCACACTCATCAGTCAATATTCCAACATTTATCCCGTATCAGTTGCCTCATAGTGTGGGGTGCAGAGAGAACACTGTGAATGATGAGGGAGGATTGTAATGGACGAACGAAGGGCATCATGAACATTTCTGTAACATGAACAACAGGTCCACGATATGATTAACATCGACAAGGTATAATGTAACACCATTCAGTGTTCAAAATGAAATGATGGACGGAGTTATAATCATGATGAACAGCAGTTGGCGACTGCATATGACAGGTAATTAGTGAGATGATCAAGGGAAGAGGGACTTGTTCAGATGGTGTGAGGTACAACGGCACAGATGCTGAACAGTGGACGAGTACAATTGATGAACAAATGATGGCTGTGTGTTACAATGGTGAGATGTAATAGAAAAAGGAAATTAAGATAAAAGGTTGATAAGCTGAGAGAAGAGAGAAAACGAATAAAGCAATACACTGAACCATGGTTCACTGTTAAAAGCCCAACGGAAGGGTGCCCTGAACAGAGAGACGGTGAGTTGAACAACAGAATGGTACTGTATTCCTCAACAGTGTGCATCAAACAGTGAGCGGGTTGGATGAACAACAGGAAGGCTTTATAAGTAAATAAAACATTTCCTGAACGAAAGAATAAGATGATCAAGAACATTTTGACAAACAGCGAATGTATCTGACAACAAGACAGAAGAGATACGTTGAACAAAGAAAAATGAAAGGATGTTACGTTGAACCACGGATGGATGTGTTCAGTAACAAATTGAACACTAGAGAAAAGTTCAGTTATCTCGGGGATGTGTTAGTGGATCCCAACGCCAACCATGTGAGGAAACAGACAGACTGACGTATTGTCTCGCCTGGCGGTATCCACACAATATGGAATTGATTTTCTTATCAGTATATCTTATCTGATTTAACATGTCACACTTTCTCTTCTACCTTATTTACATTGTATGTGTGTGTGTGTGTGTGTGTGTGTGTGTGTGTGTGTGTGTGTGTGTGTGTCTGTCTTCACAGGGTAAAGCTTAGAGTTTTATTTTAACATTTCGGCAGCTCAGAAGCCATCATCAGAAACAGTGAGTAAGACACAGAGATGCAGGTCTACAAAAGTGCTACATAGTGGGACGCTACTCTACGTTCCTAATCCTGGGGCGGCCGTGTTCTACATTTCTCCGCCGTGTTTACCTGATTTCTGTGACCGCCATTTTTACCGCTAGTCGTCCGGCTTTATGTACGTTGGGTCGGACCAGCGGGGAAAATGGCGGTCAGGGAAAGCAGGAGAACACGGCAGAGGAATGCCTGAGGATAAGGTACAGGGAAGGGTGTCGTGCGAGGTAGCAGTCTCCTGCTGGGGTATATAGACTTGTATCTTTACTATCTGAATCAGTTTCTGTGATGGAGGCTTCTGAACTGCCGGAATGTTAGAAGAATAAAACTCAAACGTTCTACCCTGTGTTTACTCACCAACCCAGTTCACACATCTCTCATAATGAATAGTACACACACACACACACACACACACACACACACACACACACACACACACATCCCATCTGCACTAGATATGCTGGTTTCGTCGACAGATAGGGGTGGAAGACAAGGATATTGAAAGGTAATATTTTATTGGAAAACATGGCTCGCTTAACTGCTAAGTTTGGGGAATCTACAGCGCAGACTGCGGCTTCTAAACAGCAGAGAATGATACTTTTAAACTGCAGAGATTAATGCTTGTAAATAGCAGAGACTGCTGCATGTAAATAGCAGACACTGCAGCTACTAAATAGCAGAGAGGAAGATGGGATGAGAGGTTGAAGAGTTAGAGTGAAGGGGGAGAAGAAGAAACAACTGGACGAGAGAGAGAGAGAGAGAGAGAGAGAGAGAGAGAGAGAGAGAGAGAGAGAGAGAGAGAGAGAGAGAGAGAGAGAGAGATACACACTCTCAGACACACACATAAACCAGGACTGCCACAATATCCCAAGGCCACAAAAATAAAATATTTACATATGTAATTTTATGACAGGCGACATTCCTGAAGGCACGCCGTTTCCTTCATTCTTGACATGCCATTTCATCATTCATGAGTCGTCGTGTGTGTGTCTCGCCTCTCACAGAAATGACAACTCTCACTTCTTCCCTCACACAAAGAGGATAGCTCTCACCTCTCCGCTCACAGGTAAGGCATCACCTTGTGTGATTTGTCCCGTAGGCGAACGAGAGGTTTTCCTATCTCCCATCGCTGGACGGCAGTCTCTCTCTCTCTCTCTCTCTCTCTCTCTCTCTCTCTCTCTCTCTCTCTCTCTCTCTCTCTCTCTCTCTCTCTCTCACACACACACACCAGCCTAAGCCAGGTGTGTGCGTGTCTATGAGTGTGAATGTCCATATGTACATAAACGTCTTTACCAATCTCAGTAGGTCTAAGTGAAGGCGTCAGACCAAGAAAGAGTTATACCACAGATCCTGGAGACAGTAAGGCTCGTGGAGCTGCTGCTGGATGTCTGTGCGACGCCCTTGTCTGCCTCCCACCTCGCCTCCCACACCAGAAGAAGTAGTGGGCGTCTACCTGTGAATATTTTACAAGGGTGGCGCTCCACCTCCTTGTACACAGTAGCGCAGGATGGCCATATGACCTCGTTTGACCTATTAAAGATGTCTGAGCTGTTGACGTCAGATAAAGAGGTCATGGGTGTAATGTTAGGTCATGATCCTTGCTTGGTATTGGGTAGAGGTCTTGACGTGACCTTACTGGCTGTTGGACAGGGGTCATGACTTGACCTTACTGGCTGTTGGATGAGGGTCATGACGTGACCTTGGTCATGGGCGCCTTCTTAAGAAGCTCTTTCCCTGGTGTAACAGTTAGTGTTCCTGACCGTGACGCATTGAGGGGCCGCCCAGCGTCGAGCGCACAGGCTCGAATTCTGGTTGCGGCACTCTGTCCGCAGTCAACCCAGCTGTTCATCATTCACTCAGAGGGATTGGTCAGTGAAATGAATACTTGGCTGAGACGTATATATATATATATATATATATATATATATATATATATATATATATATATATATATATATATATATATAGCGTTAATAAGATGGCCTTGATTAGGGCTTCAATGGTTCATATCGTTTCAGTATGCTTAAAAGAAAAAAGATGTGTAAGTGACTTGTTTATATAAACGTGTGTGTGTGTGTGTGTGTGTGTGTGTGTGTGTGTGTGTGTGTGTACATCTATGTATATAGTGTACGTAATTACAGTATTTGAGTGTGTGGATATGTTTTTGCGTAAATACGTGTACAGTTTTGCATGCATATGCTTTATTATGTATGCTTCTGTAAGTGAGAATACGTATATCTTTAAGTCCATGTTTTATGTATGTATATTTGTGCGTGTGTGTGTGTGTGTGTGTGTGTGTGTGTGTGTGTGTGTGTGTGTGTGCATATGTGGCTGACCTCATATGTATAAGTGCTTCTCTCAGAGCCTTGCTTCTCCCCGACACCAGTGGGAGGGTGAGGATCAATACAGTCTTTACCTTGTGGTAACACTTGTCTGGGAATGTGATACAATGTTAAAGATGACGCTGACTGTACATCACTGGAGCCATGAACAAGCACTTGTATGCATACATCTTGCTTTGCTTGTTTGCTTGCTTTGATCTTGTATTTTGGCCTCCCGGCTTGTCTCTGCACATATCTTGCTCTGTTAGCTTTTGTATATATTTATCGAGCCGCTCGCTTGTCGTATGCATTCACCTTTCCTTGCTTGCATATTGTATGCATGAAATTTGCTTGCATGTTGTATGCATGAATTTTGCCTTGCTTCCTTTTGGTATCCATGCAACATTCTGACTTGTGTTTGTTTCTGCATGCATGCATCTAGCTCTGCTTGGTTTTAGTATGCATACAACTTGTCCCGCTTGCCCGTCATATGCTTGCATTTTCTCCAGCTTGCTTTTCGAAGGCATTCGCTTTATCATACTTTCTTGTATGCAGATATTTTTCTTTGCTTGTTCGTCGGCATTACGCATTTCACTTTGCTTGTTCGTCATAAGAATACATTTTGACCTTTCTGCTTGTCGCATGCACAAGATTCGCCCTTCATACAACGCCTTTTGAGGTCATGTGTTTGATCTGAATACTTGTATGTTGTATGGAATGAAAGCTTCACCTTTAGTATGGTACGGCCTTCTGTATAGCATACCCTTGTGTATAACGGAATCCTTCGTATGATCGTTCTCTCTATAGGAAAAATCATATGTATGAGAGAGACCTTTGTTAAGGGAAGCTCTTTGCATAACAGAGCTCTTTAGTAACCGAGTCCTTTGTTCAGCAAAGCTCTTTCAGTAAAAGGACCCTTTCTATATCAGAGCCCCCAGTTCAACAGAGCTCTATTCATAACAGAGCTCTGTCAGGAGAGCCCTTTGTATAACAGAGCCCTATGTGTAAAAAAAAAGTTTATATAATAGATTTCTTTGTGTAAGAAAAAAAAAGATTTGCATAGCAACTTCCTTTGTGTAAAAGAATCTTTTGTATAACAGAATCCTTGTTTGGCAGAGCTCACTGTGTAATTAAAACTCTTTAATGACAGAACCCCTTGTTTGGCAAAGCTCTTTTGTATCACTAAAGCCCTCTGTGTGAGAGACCCTTTTGGCTCTGTATAACTAGAGTCCTCTGTATATAGATGAGTTTGTATGAATGAGATTGCAAAGCAAAACATACCCCGACAGTGTCCCTTCCTTGTACAGTCGACGGCATAAGTTACTGACCGTAACACCAGATCTGAATACCATGTAAGTGACCTCCAGAGAAGGATTGACGACCTTGTGGATTACTGAGAGACTTGTATAATCAAAGTCTCTCTTACTCGAAAACGACCCAGGTCGCTTCGAAAAACAATTGTGAATGAAATTACAGCTTTAAAAATCCCGTTTACTGAAACCGTGAAAAATGCGCAGTTCTATACACCATCTCCCATGGAGGGAATTAAGGTCAAATTGAAGGAGGATTAGAGATTGGGGTCGTAGGGAACGTGACCCTCTGGGAAACGACGATTTGTCGTTCCCAGTGTTCCTCCCTGATCCTCTGGTGATGCTGTTAGATGGGTAAACAGATTGGCAAATCATCCCAGGTCTTAGATGACGATGATGAAGAAATGCGGGGAAGTCTTGTTGTATTCTCCCTGTCTGGATCCTTCAGAGGCACGTCAACCCAGGTCATCTAATGAAGCGATGCCGGAAATTGGAACTTCGTAATTCTGTTTTGACAAGGGAATAAGATTTGAGCTGGTACAAAGGGGCAAGCTTGAAGGACTGGGTCGTCAGTGCCAAGAAAGAAATATATAAGACTACTATAGACTTCTGTTTGGGAAACTGAAAATACATTATAGTGTCAAAGATGATGTTATCAGCTGATATCAAAAAATGACGTTATTCATCTAGTACTTTACCGATGAAAGTTATTCAGAAACATATATCAAAATCAACTTTGTAAGGACCTAATGGTCTGTTTCTCTTTGAATTTCTTTGTATTCTTTTGTACCAAACTAAAATCTAAGGCCATGTCAAGCATTTCTGTAAAAATCATTTACATCCTCTATTTGAAGTCGACGACAAGATACATTATATTTTCTTAAGAAAACAGACCAGAAACAAGGTATTTATTTACGTAAAGTTGTGGAGCTACTGATGAGGACGATATTATCTGGGAAAAACTATTCGATCGCCCAGCACAAGAACGATAGATTTCCAGAAGACTTCGTGTGGAACCTCTGGAACCGAACAGATTCCATCGATCTTTGATTAATTCGCTTGTTACTTCCAGTCCGTACTTTCTGAGCGTTTCTTGTTCTACAAGTTGCTCTGTGTGGTTCATTAGCTCGTTCTACAAGTTCTTCTGTGTGGTTCATTAGCTCGGTTGTACAGATTCTTCTGTGGTTCATCAGCACGTTCTACAAGTTCTGTGTGGTTCATTAGCTCGTTGTACAGGTTCTTCTGTGTGGTTCATCAGCTCGTTGTACAGGTTCCTCTGTGTGGTTCATTAGCTCGTTCTTCCAGTCCTTCCATGTGGTTCATCAGCTCGTTCTACAAGTTCTGTGTGGTTCTATCGTACAATCTGTACATTATCTGTACGACCCGCCTCTCTCTCTCTCTCTCTCTCTCTCTCTCTCTCTCTCTCTCTCTCTCTCTCTCTCTCTCTCATATATTTGAAGAGTAGCCGTAAATTGCCTGGCGATTACCATCCTATTGGCCTCACATCAATCTTCTGTAAACTCGAGTCGTTGATTTGAGATGAAATGGCAGCTTACCTAGAACGACACACTGATCAATGATACACAATTGTCATAAACCAATCAATACCCACGAAGAGCAAGGATGGGATATTGCGACTATACCTAAGTCCAGATAGACTCAACCTCGAATATGAAGTGCAGTTCTGAACCCCCCACTGAAGCGTATTCTCAAAATGGAAGCAACTGAACAGATTCCTTCCTCGCGTAATAAACCGTGTAAAGATAGACTGCGAGAATTGAGAGAAGTTAATAGAATAATCTAAAATGATTAAAGGATTCAACAACGTCGATATTGGAAATTTCTTCATGGACACGCTAACGCTACCAACGAGAGAAGTGGAATATAACTTAGAGGTCAATAAGGTAATCTGGATGAAAAATTTCTTCAACGACAATATTGCCGCGTGGAACAATCTCCCTGGACATGTGTCCAAAAAAAACAACTATTATTATGTTCAAAATTAGGACAGATCATCACTTGTCACTTTGGTATTGAATCATTTTTTAAAATCATAACGTAGTGGTATATTATATTACCCCCTCAACCATTGATTTCGCATGTTGTCACATTGCAATAACTTACCAACATTGATGAACCTCTCTCGCCTGGTTAAGGGAACAAGAAAGTATTATTGTATCGATCTTCCTTATCGTAAGTTATATAGACATGGTAAGTCGCGATGCTGGCGCCCATAGTTTACCCTTACTCTTATCATCATAACAAAATGTGAAGGGATGCATTTGGTGAGGGGATGCATGACATATTCACGTTCATTCTACCTCTTAACTTCCCTAAAAAAAGAAAAACAAATCATGGATGTTAATCCCGCAAGGTATTTTTTCTACTTGTTTCCCTCTGGCGTGTTACTGGAGGGAGTGGAGGGTGAGGAAAGAGCCTCAGCTTTGCTATCCTTTTCTTTCGCTGTCTTTATAGAGGACTACACTTTCTTTTTTGATTAGCTTTAAGGTCAGACCATCTCGCTTAGTCCTTGGGTCTATGTGGTCTGTGTATTTATATAGCTCTCTCTCTCTCTCTCTCTCTCTCTCTCTCTCTCTCTCTCTCTCTCTCTCTCTCTCTCTCTCTCTCTACTCAGGCAAGAGGGCCCTGACCGCGCCTTGATCCACTTTTGACACAATTAGCACGCCTTTAAGGTGACAACGAGCCAGCAGATCCCAGCTCTTGTGCCTCGCCTCTTCAACTTCGTCAAAGTTCCCCCTTCCTGCCTCCTCCTCCCTACCAAAAGCCTTTTATATACACTCTGAAATCCTCAATATCTTTCCAAGGATTTCGCTTTCAGGGCGAGGAGGAGGACTTACAAAGTCAAAGGCTCCCAAACCCCAAATTTTAAGTTGGGTGGCAGAAAACGAGAAAGCCAGGATTTTAACCTTCTTTTCCCAGGGAATAAACTTTGTTACTGGGGAACTTTCTCTGAACATACTACGCTTTACATGGTATTTTTTTCTCTCCTCCTTCCCACGTCTGTATCAGAATGGGTTTCTTTCAATACCAATAATGGTCTGCCTGAGTTTTCATGACGGCTTTCTCGGTTTTACGGGACGATTTCCAATCCACACAAGTTCCCTGATGGATTTAGAGTTTCATTCTCAGAAAGACATGTTTCAAGCCTGAACTTTGTGATGGAAGTTGAATGTTTTTTTTTCTAAGAGGAAGGATCATCTATAATCTATACTAAGTTCGAAATATTAACATACATGATCTCTAACACATACATACACGCTAACATACATACACACTAATTCATTCTCTCTCAACTCATCTTTTTCGATCAATCTCCTCTCGCGCATTTCATTTCGAACACGTCCAACCTCGTCCGTACTTTCTCCATCCACGACCCGCGCTTTGCGTCCATACAACGCCGCTGAGACTACTGTGCTATATGCTTTACTACTGTACTATGCTCATCATTGCCCTCACAGAGAGTGATGTCGCTTTCCGCATACTCCTCGATTACCTAGGACCTTAGACCCCATCACCCACTATATGGCTAACTTAAACTCCCATCACCTGCCATGTCCACTCCCAGGTATCTAAGACACTCCACTCCCTCCAGGTTCTCTCCATTCAAACTCACACCCCAACCATCCTATCTTCCTCCCCTGCTAAACTTAACAACTTTGTTTTCAACTACTTTAACTCCCAATTATCTCCCTTCATACAGTCTGCCGGAATCGAAAGACAATTTTTGCATTTTCTCACTCGAGTCTTTTTCCATCAGGGCCGTGTTATCAATAGTCAAAAGGGCAAACAAAATTCTTGAACTCGTGGCAAGGATTTTGGAATTTAAGTCGCGGGAAAATATCCTCTCTTCACAACTCGCCGGTTCGTACCCACCTTGAGTATTGTGTTCGGTTTTGGTCTCCCTAAATGGGGAAAGAATGGATAGAGTATAGATGAGAGCTACCAGGACGGTTCCCAGCATGAGAAATAGATCCTCTGATAACCGACCAAACGAATTCAATCTATTTACCTTAAAGAATATGAGAAGGCTGAGAGATGATCTGCTACAGGTATCCAAAATCATTAAACGTTTCGAGACTTTCGATCTAACGAGCTACGTAAGGGTAAACTTGCCTGATTCCATCATAGTAATGGATATATACACAGGTGGGCAAACGATTTACCTCGAATGAGGCGCAACACTTTGTTCCTCAACAGAATTGTCAGCATGTGAAATGATTGATGAATACGAGTAGTTGAAAGCAGGACATCAAAGCACAGACTTTATATATATTTCGCTTCAAATCTATGACGGACAGGTCTTCTTCTTTGGGAAATCTATATGTCTTTCTAAGCTACGACATTGATCCAAAAGTTTCAGTTGTCTTCCACTTTCACAAACAGCCTCGTTAGGACCTAATGGTCTGTTACAGCAGTTTATATTCGGCTGTTCTATTCAGTTGTACAAACAGCAGCAGATTCACCACACTGGTGCTGCTAACCCCAACATACTGCAGACCTGCTCCTCCCTAACGACCCTCACATTTACCTTCCTCAACACCTCATCCATCAGCAGATTGAAGAGCCATGGTGACCTCGCACTCCCCTGCTGCAGACCCACCCACACATGGAACAACTCACTCTCCTCTCTTCCTACCTTCACACATGCCTTGCCTTACACTCTTGAAAAAAATCTCGCTGCTTCGAGCAACGTCCCTCCCACACCATACATCCATAACGCTTTCCACAAAGCATCGCTATCAACTCTGTCATAAGTTTTCTCCAGGTTCAAAAAGGCCACATGCACGTCCATCTTTCTTTAAGGTATTTCTCGCTCGCATCTTCAAAGCTCACACCTCTTCCACATATCCTCTGCCACTCCTGACGCCACATTGTTTCTTTCCAGTCTGAAGCTCTGTGTTTGCCATCACCCTCTCAACTGACACTTCCATTCAACTCGCCAGGTACACTCAACAGACTTACACCTCTGTAATTCAAACATTCACATGTGTCCCTTTTGTCTTTATTCACTGGCACTATACAGGCAGTTCACCAGTCTACAGGCACCTGTTGAAAATCATGACAGACCAATAAATAACAATGCCACACCCGAGAGAGAGAGAGAGAGAGAGAGAGAGAGAGAGAGAGAGAGAGAGAGAGAGAGAGAGAGAGAGAGAGAATTTTTCATACTATTCGCCGTTTCCCGTGTTAGCGAGGTAGTGTTAAGAACAGAGGACCGAGCCTTTGAGGGAATATCCTCACTTAGCCCCTACTGTTCCTTCTTTGGAAAATTATAAACGAGAGGGGAGGATTTCGAGCCCCCTTCTCCCTCCCCTTTAGTCACCTTCTACGACACGCAGGGAATACGTGGGAAGTATTCTTTCTCCCATATTACATATATATATATATATATATATATATATATATATATATATATATATATATATATATATATACATATATATATATATATATATATATATATATATATATATATATATATATATATATATATATATATATATATATATATATTCCTATGAGTCCACGGGGAAGATGAGCCACGATAAGTTCCCAAGTGCACTTTCTTGTAATAATCACATCATCAGAGGAGATACTAGAAAGAAATATAAGTCAGTTGATACACAACGAAGAGACTTAGCTTTTCTTTGACTATCGAAAGTCTTGTATGGATGATATACCTATAGCTGTTTTAATCCTGCTGCTACTTGCTTACTTCTAGTCACTTCCATATCATCATACATCTACGTCATGTTTTTCATTTGTTTAGCGTCAGAAACCCATAAGGACATGTGAAATATACCAGCAGACACCCTATACCTTGTAAAATCCAGAATTTCTCCCGTGAAAATAAAACCAGACGTCTTGTACGCAGCCCCACCAGCAATTTCGACAACAAAGGGGTCTGACAAAGGGGTCTGACAGAGGGATAATGGAGTCATAATCAAGGGTTGTGGGAACTTGCCCGCGATGATGATGACTCAGCATTAAGATGCACTCGCTATGCCCACCCTCTCCTATATGTCTCCCTTGGCGGCGTCTGTAGCTAAGACACAGACCATTATGTGCTTACCAGGAAAGAGGGAGGGAAGACGACTGCCAGGAGGGCACGGATCCGACTCCAGCTGAATCCTCTTAGTCGAGTTATCAATTACATGGACGGTAAGGAAGACTCAACGCTGATGATATAGTGCTATACGTGAGATCGAAGTCAAGGTCCGGAGAGCACCAATCGCGAAATGGATCATCTGAGATTGAAGGTCTTTAAGACTGGGTTGTTTCGAAGTCATCCTTAACCATAGTATGCATGACGGTGTGCGTCTTTCTTCTTAATGCTTTGACGTTTTAACCGACCATAGCTTAAGTGTCAGGTCAAAGGTCACGTTGTTATACCATAGCCTCGGGTTCAAAGTTCGTGCTGTAGTGTTCTAAGAACATACCATCATGTCCACTGGTGCTCGATTGGTTCATGTTCATGAGCGTTATGTCTGGACGTCCAGAGACCAATTCCACATCAATATCTCTCCCAAGCCTTGCAGTCACCAAACCAGGGCCGTTATGCGTGTCAGCGGAGTTACCTTGCGTCTGGTGAGGATCTTGTTCTGTAGGACGAAGTTCCAGTGACAGTAGTCGTAGCGCCTGGTCGACGTGAGCGAACGCTGGTCTCCTGCTGGAGTGGGGTAGTCAGCAAGTGTTGGCTTGTACCGTGGACGCCGGTGGCTGTCATGTCGAGGTGGATGGTTTGGTGAGGCTGCCAGCTGTGTGGTGGTGCTGTTTACTGTAGTCATAGTGGTAGGGGTGGCATGTGTGGTGGTGGTGGGTTTGGTAGTGGTGGCAGGTGTGGTGGTGGTGGGTATGGTAGTGGTGGCATGTGTGGTGGTGGTAGGTATGGTAGTGGTGGCAGGTGTGGTGGTGGTTAGTGGTGACAAGAGAAGGGATGAGCTGATTAAAAGCTCTCTCTCTCTCTCTCTCTCTCTCTCTCTCTCTCTCTCTCTCTCTCTCTCTCTCTCTCTCTGAGAAAAGCTGACAAACGAGGGGGTCAAGTGCTTTACTATTGAAAATGTAAATTTCTCCAATATTGACAATAAACAGAGAAGTTCCATAAGCAGGCAATAAGAACGGGACGAAATTTAAGAGAAATGAGTTAAAGGGAAGGGTTGGAAGCCTTAGATTTGCCAACCATGGGTGAGAGAAGAGTAAGAAGTGATCTGATTAAAAACTTCGTTTCTAAACCAGCTATATCCCCACGTGAACAGTTTTTCGAAACATGTAGGAATGGAGTAACCTGACGCCATAACATGACATTAAAGGTGATTGCTTGAGAGATGACAAAGTACTTTTGTACCGTTGAAATGGTGGATGAATCGGAAAAAACCATGAATGAGAATGTAGTGAATGGGGGGAGGAAATAGAGGGTTGAAAAGTTGTTTGGCAGTAGAGATGGCTCAAGAGATGGAGGTCCCACGCGGGTAAAATTCCCTCCCCGTACAGCAAGAATGACACAGACACAACACACACACGACTCTGTGCCGAAGTTCAAACACCAACAGCAGGACGGAGAGTACTTGAACTTTATGGCATAAGTAGCAAAACTTCTGACATGCACAGCGACAGAACGCGAGTTAAACCGAAAGAGGCAGGACTGAAGCAGGCATCAGGAACCAACACACGCTCAGAGAAACAATTGTGTAAGAAACTTACGAGAAAAGAATCGGTGGAGAAATATACACGCCTGAATACTTACCACCACAGCCAATGAGAGGTGTAGGAGAGGAGGGTTCGTGAAGACCACTGTTATGACGGCTGATCTAACAAGTGGAAGAAGACCTGCGAGGAGAGTGTACCGATGATGGAAGGGTGTGAGGGAAGGTTAAACGTACCGGAATATAACGTGAGGGAGGAAGGATGGGGCTGAGTGGCTGCTCCAGGAGGGAGAGAGACAGATGGAAAAATTATGTGTATATATATATATATATATATATATATATATATATATATATATATATATATATATATATATAAAACTCCCGCAACTCGTAGGAAGCTGGTCACGTCCACCGCGTGGGCCACAGGTCGAAAAGTGTGATATCTTATATATTTTTCTGTGCCAAGCGACCGTAAGACAGTTAAAGAGTAAACGCTCAGCGTCTTCGCAATGGAAGTTGGATCTTGGGCTTGATGGGTCTCATGATATATTGAATCTGTATTTCCAGCGTTTTCGAGATGATTGGTTTCCAGAACGCAGATGAGAAAGTGTAACTCGTACATGTCTCGGGTGTGAAGTTTCAGATGGGTTTGTCTGGTGGGATAGGACTTAAGACTGGTTTGTGAGTTTGGTTGTTTCATACGTGTCGAGTCGTTGCTTTGTTTCAATGTTATGTTTGCTAATGGAGGAGGAATCTATACGTATAAGTTGCTAAAGTGTGAAGCAATGGTACGTTTTTGTTTCTTTTTCGGGGATTGGTGGTATATTTTGGTGTGGCTAGTGTAGGAGAGGTCTGGGGATGTTGCAGAGAACTGAGTGCCGAGCATAAAGATCAGTTTTACGAAAAGTCTAGGTAGTGATGACAGTGGAGATGTAGACTAATAAAAGTTATTGGAATCAGGTGGGCCGCAAGGTTTAAGATGGTTACTATGTCGGCTCATTCCTAGATGTTTGTGATTTTTTTGAGTAGCCAGCAATTATAGATTGTGTGTAAGAGCTTGGATTGCTTTTGAGCTGAAGTGCCATATGTGGGGAAGTTTGATTTGCTGAGGACGTGTTGTAAGGGAATTCTTTCAGGTCTTGACTGCAATCCAAATGTCAGTGTGCGTGAAGGGTAGATGGGCAAACGTGCCGGGATGGAGTTTGTGTAGCTTTGAATGACTGCTCTGTATGGAGGTATGGTTGGTTAGTGGCTGATTTTTGAGCTGTGTTCCATGGATATGTCTGTGTGTTCTTTGGGACAGGAGATGATGATGTTTTGATTCTGAAGTGCATCATGAGTAGTGGCTGGAGTGGTACCTCAGGTGTGGAGTTTCTTTATTGTTCTCCAGAATTAGTTGTTGGCGTTGTGATCCTTAGTGGCAGAAAAGTGTCTATTTCACTGTTTCTTTCTCAATTATTATATTAGTAATTGTGCTGTTTTGAGATTCAGACTTGTATGGTCTATGCTATTAGCGAGTGGCTTTTTTTGAGTGTTTTCTTACGGTAAGAGGAAAGTAATTTGTGGGGATTATTCTGCGTTATATTGCTTTGTATGTCCTTGTGGTATGTTCTTTCTGGTATAGTTTGGTAGGTGATGTTGATGAAGTGCATGATGGCATGACATGCAGAGGCAAGGCCATCAACGATGTGGTTTTGAAGTTTAGATTCGGTTTATTGTGTGAATGCTGATCAGTCTGCTTCGTGTAATTTGTACATGTAGATTTCGTGGCTGTGTGGGTCTAATGGGTTCGCTGAATCTTTAATAGGATTGCAAGGTGGTGTGAGGAGAGTTCATGTACTGTGATCCACTTGGTTCTAGTGTGGAGTGTTAGAAATGCATAGAGTAATGTTTGGTGAGGTTGGCCTTCAAAGGCTGTGGATTGGGAGTCTGCTTTGTTGGTAAAGTTGAGGATGCTGGAGAGATGCAGTTGGTTTATGAGCAGATCTCCTGAGGGATCTTGGGTGTGTGTGTGTGTGTGTGTGTTGAGCCATACAGGAAGTTAGGCACTGAAATCTCTCTGTGTTAGATGAAATGTGGCAAAGCTTCTAGAATAGGTGGGACTATTGATTGGTCAGACTTTCCAATTTATGTACGGCTCAAGGGAGCCAAGTGCTGTAATTAAACAAAACTAAGGCACATGAGTGGTCAGGGGAAGCCATGGAAAGGCCTGTCATCCTTGGATGTGGCTAGTGAGGCACTGGTTACGGTGCATTATCCATGATGGCGAGAGTGAGTGAGTGGATGTGGGTAAATGAGATCATTCTTCGTCTGTTCCTTATCTCTGGCTCTACCTCGGAATGAAGGAAACTGCAAACAAGTAAAGAAAAAAATAATGAGCATGTATATGAGAGAGAGAGAGAGAGAGAGAGTCACTGCATAAGTTAGCAAACAACCTCATATTTTGGCACAGAAAATGGACCCGGGCTGCGGCAGTTTACGGGAGGCTTGGCAGTCATAAAAACACACTATATTTATGCACCCGTGAACCACTCACAGTGGAATATTTCCACAGCTGCAGCTGGGTCTCGCAGGGAAATCTCCAAAATCTGTCTCCACTGTGTTCCCGCCCAAGATTTATTGCTCGGTGAATTACAGGAATTACTTGGGTAACGCTGCCGTGGTGTAGTGGGCAATGTTTTTTACGCCTTGCACACGAGGATGTGCGATCGAGCCTGGGCGCGGACGCTCGGTAGTCCGTAAAAGCCGACGATAATATATGAATGAAGCTCGGAAACTCTGCCTCACGTAAAAGAGGTTGAAGTAAATGTTTCCTTCATGTGGAAGGTAATACTGTGAAATCTCTCGCAGCACCAGTGTTCTCCAGTGGGCTTACGCCTCAAAGATAATGACAGAAAATTAAAATAATGACAGAAATGATTAGAATTCATAGAAAATCTAAATAGTGACAAATGATCAAAATCTAATGAGAAAATGCTCCCCAAATACCAAACGTTTGGTGACAAACGATAACATGTGAGAGAAAGAATCTTTTTTGTTAAGTATATCTGTCTCTTGTGGCTATGAATTAGAAAGACAAAGTCTTGAGTGTTAAGAAGAGTCAAGTAGAAGTTTGAATCATGAGGGGGAACAGAAGAGAGCAAGAGTTAGATTGAATAAGAAACAAAACAGATTAAGGTCTGAGCCATCAAGAACAAGTTCAAGGTCGGGTAAAAAGGGAGTGCGAAGTCGTTGCAAGTGTCAGGAGAGGAAGAGAGTCAGGGATAAATGGAAAATGGGATGCTTGCTCCCTCTTAGTGAAGGCATCTCGGAATAGAGGGAGACGTAAGGATCCATTTATACAGCAGGGATACATCAGGGATATAGACCCATATGTGAAGGTTTAGATAAAAACAAAAATGATAGTGGTTTAAAAACCAGTGCATGGGTGTTTATACAAGAGATGGAGGCCCCACGTGTTTAAAACTCGTAATTTACAAATATGTAAATATGTAATTACAAGTAGTTAATTACCAGCACAGGTTGGTAAGAATATCATTACAGATGTGTTTAAACAATAGGACTTGAAGCTTTTCTCATTAAAACGTGGAAGTACAAATATTAAAAGGTATAAACATTAAGGCTAAAATTCCAGTGCTGGGAAGGTTGAATATCAGTGAATTAATATTTGAACAGGAGTTTTAGATGCCCGAACGCCAAGACGTGAAGATGTAACTAGAAGATATGGACCACTTGGGTTACGGTGTCAGCCTTAAGCAAGACACACCAAGAGAATCAATAGAACGCGGAATCAACGCAACTGTTACGGTACAGAGAGAAAGCTGAGGAATATTACTGTCAGCTTTCACTTGAATACCAAGAGTTGTATTGCCTCAAAAGCCTACGAAAGGATACCCTGGAAAGGATTCTGACAAGAACTGTAAACTGACAGACAGTTAGTAGAATGACACGAGTAATTTCCACTTGCATAAGGAGACAAGTCTCGCTAGAAGCCTAGGAAATCACTCCCTATGGTAATCTCTCTGCCAAGGAGACTTAGCAAGTCCAGGCCACACCATGGTGCACAGTCTCTGGACGTGTCGAGGAGGAGATGTGAATTAATTGCGTGTGTCAGATGGTCATGAGTGGTGGACGGTGTGTGGTTTATCCCCGCCAGAGATGATGGTCAGGGGAGCGTGCGAGTTAGCCAGACGCTAGCCAGGTTGACCGCTATCGGCCGGGTCTTGTAGGCAGGTAGATGTTAAATGAGAGGTGAGATGGGTAGATGTAGTGGCTACGTGATTAGTAGGTAGTGTGGATGAGGTAGTGTGGATGAGGTAGTGTGGATGAGGGGGAGGGTATACTTGCCTGCAGAAGAGTACTTACGACAGTACTTTGTCCAGTGGAAGGGCCAGCGCGTTCCGTTCACCGTAGAATTTAGAATTACGAAGAACGAGTTGTGTGAGTTGAGTGTCGTTATGTGTGAAGTGGAGAGATTGTGTGTTTGTGGAATAAAAGCCACCTGAAGCCTCGCGTGTGGGTGAAGCAGAGGGAAAAGACAGCCTTCTGGGCTGAAGGAGTGACGCTTGACAGCTACTGAAGTGTTGGGTCACTGCTCAGCCGTCGCTTACTCTCCCGAGACCCAGGTAATATACTTACCTGGTCGATGGTTAGCCTACCTCATGCTACCTACTTATCTACCGGAGAGAGAGAGAGAGAGAGAGAGAGAGAGAGAGAGAGAGAGAGAGAGAGAGAGAGACTTTGTGAGTTAGTAAACAACTTAATATCGGCTCAGAAAATTGAGCCGGGATCCAAAAATTTATGAGAATCTTCAGGTTATGAAGACACCATATGCACGCTCCACTTTCGACCATAGCAGAGGATTTTCTTGCAACCACAGATGTGTGTCTCAGGGAGACGCCCTTGAACAAGAAGTATGGAACTATTTAAGATAATGCTACCATAGTTTAGTGGACAATTGTTTATGCTTCGTACACAAAAACCCAGAGTCGATCCTGGTTGCGGGCGTGTTTAATGTTAACAGGCTATGATGAATATAAGGCTGAGGAGAATTTCAGTTCACCAAGAGATGAGAAGAGGAATTGTGAAGATACAGAGTTCTCAACTACAAACTCAATGTACGAGGCAAGTTCGTGTTAGCTCCTCCTCCTTCTAGTGATCATTTCCCATCTTGACCAAAGCAGCGTGAGGGTATGTGAGAGGAAGGGGCGTCTTTGTGTTTATGTCACTTACCCCTTCAACACCAGAAGAAGACGTTAGAGATGAGACGCAAACCAATATACATGAAAGCACTTTCAGTCTGTGTGCTTCAGGAACATGGAAAAAGATTCTTGGAAGACCTGCAACACTCGGAGCCTTCCGTCAGATCCACAACAGAGAAACACAAGCATAAGAAAAACAAGATCTGGGTAACTAGTTCACTGGTGGGAGACCGTCATGTCAGTATGTGCTGATACCAGCTGTCTCAGCTCGCCAGGAGACGCCAAGATGCTCAGCTTCCGGCCAACGATTAGGATGCATGATTAATTGCATTTGTCTCAAGCCCTGGATCCTGGAAAGAGCGGGGTGGTGGGTGGGGAGCTCAGTGTTCGGTCCTGCCATGACGACGATCCAGCTAGTCTACATAGAGAGAGAGAGAGAGAGAGAGAGAGAGAGAGAGAGAGAGAGAGTATAAATGGTTGAGAGACTAGGATTATATATACCAAAGGTACCAAACAACCTATATATATATATATATATATATATATATATATATATAATCTTTTTGACCCAAAAAATACAACTGGGGTCCGGGAATTTACGAGGATCTCCAAGTCCGTAAAAGAAAAATATTTTCTCCGTATGCTCCGCCTGTGACCCAATCATAGGAAAATATTTCCCCATCCCCAAAATATGTGAGCAAGAACACCTTTAAAACCCATCAGGACTATGCATGACCCAACAGTTATCACGTACTGGATCATGAGAAGTACTTCGATAACTCTACCTTGTGTAATGGTGACTGTTAGACCTGTGGTATCATGATGACTGCTGGACCTGTGGTATCATGATGACTGCTGGACCTGTGGTATCATGATGACTGCTGGACCTGTGGTATCATGATGACTGCTGGACCTGTGGTATCATGATGACTGCTGGACCTGTGGTATCATGATGACTGCTGGACCTGTGGTATCATGGTGACTGCTGGACCTGTGGTATCATGATGACTGCTGGACCTGTGGTATCATGATGACTGCTGGACCTGTGGTATCATGATGACTGCTGGACCTGTGGTATCATGATGACTGCTGGACCTGTGGTATCATGATGACTGCTGGACCTGTGGTATCATGATGACTGCTGGACCTGTGGTATCATGATGACTGCTGGACCTGTGGTATCATGATGACTGCTGGACCTGTGGTATCATGATGACTGCTGGACCTGTGGTATCATGATGACTGCTGGACCTGTGGTATCATGATGACTGCTGGACCTGTGGTATCATGGTGACTGCTGGACCTGTGGTATCATGATGACTGCTGGACCTGTGGTATCATGATGACTGCTGGACCTGTGGTATCATGGTGACTGCTGGACCTGTGGTATCATGATGACTGCTGGACCTGTGGTATCATGATGACTGCTGGACCTGTGGTATCATGATGACTGCTGGACCTGTGGTATCATGATGACTGCTGGACCTGTGGTATCATGATGACTGCTGGACCTGTGGTATCATGATGACTGCTGGACCTGTGGTATCATGATGACTGCTGGACCTGTGGTATCATGATGACTGCTGGACCTGTGGTATCATGATGACTGCTGGACCTGTGGTATCATGATGACTGCTGGACCTGTGGTATCATGATGACTGCTGGACCTGTGGTATCTTGATGACTGCTGGACCTGTGGTATCTTGATGACTGCTGGACCTGTGGTATCATGATGACTGCTGGACCTGTGGTATCTTGATGACTGCTGGACCTGTGGTATCTTGATGACTGCTGGACCTGTGGTATCATGATG